>NC_056626.2:26310360-26402714 GCF_002870075.4 Lactuca sativa
TCTGACCATAATTAGGGTAAATGACCAATTTACCCCTTACCTAGTTTGGACTAAGACTGGGCCCAATCCTACAATCCAAAAGGCCTAATTACCAAATAATCATACAAGACCCAATTTTATGGCCTAATTTTCCAAATTGGGCCCAAATCCCCTCCATGGACTTAACCTAAGGCCCAATAATATTCCCAGCTCGAAACACCAGGATTCAAATGGCCCAAAAAAGCCCTAAGCATCTAAGCCCAAATCATGGCCCCAACCGAAGACCAAAAGATCTGAGGCATACTCTGTTGACTATGCGAGGGCGTACTCAGCTCGTATGCACAACGCACTTTCCTAAGGGCCTGTACGCTAAGCGTACCTGCTTGTACATGCAGTGTACCCTCACATCCAGCCATCTTCCACATTCAGCCCTTATTCCATAAAGACTTTACTCCAAAACCTAGATCTGACTTCCTTTGACTTATTTATCACGTAAAGTTGCTAACTTTACGTGCATGCATGACTTAATGAAGCTCTTAAAGCTCAAAAGGACTTAATAGATGACTTAATGCATGCATGTGACTATAAACCCCATAAAGCTTGCACCTTTATTCTTAAGAACCTCATAACCAACTCAGATCTAAAAGGATAAGCCCTTCAAATGTCCTAACTCATCAATCAAACCAAAAAAGGACCCAAAAACATGAAAATCAAGACAATAAGAGATCTAAGCATTCAAAATCCAAGGTATGAACTTGATACCTCCAAAGGCTTGTAAGATGAGTGATGATTATGGATCTCTAAGTTTCCTACCAAGCTATGAACTTCCACCTTCTTCAATCTCTCCAAAATGAGCAAACAAACACTGGTTTCCTTCTCAAGGACTCAAATGCACAACAATAGAGGCTAAGGGTCGATTATAGGGTTTAGGAGGCATGGAGGCTGATAAAGAGGCCAACCCTAGGGACTTAAGGTCTTTATATAGGGTGCAACACACTCAAATTAGGGTTTCTTAAACTCCTTGTACGCAAATCATAACCCTCATACGCCCAACGTACGAGGCCTCTCATCCGCGACCAAGTTTGCTTAGTATGCTCAACGTATGCCAGTGTACACCCCGCACACTCGATCTCACACTAGTATGCCCTGCGTACTACCTATGTTTACCCCGCGTACTAGGGTATTTCCTTAAACCCTAAATTCAACCAAAGGACATAACTTTTCCATAAAAGTCCGAGCTAACACTTTACCAAAATACCCCTTGGCTCCAAAACGCAAACTGAACACCCAGATCATCTAAATTTACGTCACCCACATCCAATTGGGTCCAAATCTCCTTTCCCCGAAGTTCCTAAGCATGATAATACCCGATCTTCAATCACCACTCTAAAATAGGAGACAATTTGTAACAGGGCGTTACACGCTCCTCCATAATCTACAAGATCCCTTCCTTGACTGTGCCGAAAATCATAGGAGTCTGCTCCAAAATACAACGGGTGATCTCTAACAAAATAAACTCCCACATCTACTCATCCATCGACTCAATGTCAACACCTGAACCTGAACTGTATACTCCTCCACAAGTGCTCATCACCATACTGAAAAGCAACCATACAATAATCAGGTTATACCCATAAAATTCCTCATTCTACAAGCTTCCAAGAATTTCTGTGAGCATACTTGATTCGAGTATGGATCCTGTGCTTTCAGTAGTACGATACCAATACTACCTTCCATACCTATCCATACTTTCCTCAAGTACTAGCCCGGATCTTCCAAGTCACATCTCAAACTAGTATTCAAAATACACACTAAACAACGCAACTAAATCTACTAAAGCACTTCTTAGGCTCTCCTTGGTTCCCGACCTCACCCTGCCATCAGCTGTTGAAGAATTCCCACTAACGTCAGGTAACTAATTTATGAATACAATCACATACCACAAATCTTAGATAATCCTTCGACTAAATGAATCATCCCTACAACGGTTAGGCTCAGACGAGAGCTGCGCAGTAGGGTCAAATCAATCACTCTGAGATTATTTAACCTATGCAGCATGTGACTTAACATATTCACTTAATAGTTAACTTACATCATTGAGAGTACCACAAAGCACAAAGCAATCAACATTCATGCAATAACACTCCAAGCCATAAACCAGTCAAAGAGCATCTCTAGCCCACTTACTACTACCATGCTAGGAACTTCCACTCTCACTTTTGGTTGCCATATGCATGAAAATTATACACAATACAAGATCAAATAGACTTTCGAATAAAAGACTCTACCCTAGGACCACAACTTGAAAAGGAACAGGAAATAAGGCTAAATCAGTCATTCTGGGGATATAGGATCCTAATCGCATATATTTCTAAAGAACACACTTAGCAATTACTGCTACCAATACATATTCTAAATCTAACATAGCATCCAATTCCTCCTAGGTTACAAGGCATCACATATCAGGAAAATCTTTCATGTAATTCTTGAAAGTAAGCTTAGCCTTATCCTAGCTTGCAAGCATTCATATCATATAACATATAAACATGTATGGGTATTCTGAGAATCACTTACTTGAGTTTGGCTGATTACACGCATCACACCCAATTTTTCTTTATAAAAATCTTATTAGAATTTGCTTCCTTTCAAAAGATTACCAATCCCTCAGTTTAAGTTCAGTCACACCGGAGAGAGTGCTTGAATCCCTCAAACCAAGGCTCTGATACCAACATGTAACATCCTAAAAATTGAAGGAAAAAATTTCATTTTTAAAACATGGGACCATACAAACGAGTTGTTCCAAAACCAATATATATATATATATATATATATATATATATATATATATATTATTTAAATATCAGATTATAATCATAAACAGTCACACGGAAATAAACTCCGGGGGATGTTGTGTTGTCACGTCGAGCCATTCCATTTCGAACTGGAAGTAACCATTCGGTCTCTTTCAACCGGTACTAGGTCTATTTCACCACCTTTTGATCTCTTTCAATCGGTTCCGAGTCTATTTCACCCTTTTAGTCTCTTTCAACCGGTACTGGGTCTGTTTCACCACTTTCGGTATCTTTCAATAGGTACTGGTTCTATTTCACCCCCAACAAATAAGCATACAATCATATCAAAATGATTCACGATGACAACAAGCATATACAAGCATAACAGTAAGTGTCACAAAGACGACTATCATGCTACAAACATAATATAGTGGGACAAGACCGGTGACTTTGACCCACTAGTATGGTGAAGAGACTCACTTCAATCTGAAGATAACCGAATCACACGCACTGCTACTACCGGGCTCCTCACACTGAACACATCCAAATTATTCCTAATCAATAATTAAGGCAATTTCTCATAATCCAAGGTCCAATTCAAATTCTATCATACCAATGGGTAAAAGACTATTTTCCACTTCCCATCTCCGACCCAACAACTCATGGCCCAAATCCCAGAAGACACAAGGCCCAAAAATGGCCCATTATGGCACCTTGGTGCGTACGCCCTGCCTACCACCCCTAGTATGCCCGACGTACGACGTTAAAGCCCAAAAACTCCATGTTAGCTAGCTCTTAACGCCTTAAGACAAAATGTATAACTTCCAGATCTGATTCTTTTAGGACATCCTAATTACTAAAGTTCATGAGTTTATAACTTTTCATGGCTTAATAGTGTCCAAACCAAAGCTCTAAATCCATAACTTCATCAAAAGTCCACTAGCTCATGCATGGAAGAATTATACTCATCAAGATCCAATTTTTATGCTACATGAACCTCAGATCTAACAAGAAATGACACCCTTAAGCTCTAAAGTAGCTTATACTCACAAAAACCAAAACCATGGGACCAAAACATGGAAAATTAACCCAAAACTAGATCTAAAAAAGAACCATCAATATTGAAGCTTTATACCTCCAGAAGAAATATCAAGGTGAACAAGGTCTGGATCTACAAGCTCTAATGCAACCAACATTTCTCCAATGAGCTTCTTATTCTCCAAGATGCACCAAGAACACTCCAAATCACTCACAAACTCAAGGATCTCACAAATAGTGATAGGGTCTCGAAATTAGGGTTAGAGAGGATGGAGGGTTGAAGGTAATAAGGGTTTGGAATAAGTTAAGGTCTTTAAATAGGGTCCAAGACCCAAATATTAGGGTTTAAGTCTGGGTTGCATACTCCCAACATACTCCTGGTATGCCTAGCATACTAGGTTGAACCTCCACGATCCACACAGCCAAGTACGCTCAGGGTACATACCTTGTACACCCAGCGTACTGATAAGCCCCTTACCATTCAAACTTCTGAAGGCCATAACTTCTTCTTCCAAACTCTGATTTCGGATTTTTTATTATGCTTGTAAAGGTATTAAGAAGCTATACATCCGAACTTGAATCCTTAATTCAATAAAAGGCCTAAAGCATCACTTTTACCATTATACCCTTGGGTTCCAAAGTTTGAACCCAAAGCTTGGCTCGTGTGTGTGTGTGTGCGTGTATATATATATATATATATATATATATATATATAAAATCCACTCCTGAATAGGCCTAGAACCCAAATCCTTTGAAGTCTAGGGCCTTAGCTTGATCAATTAATGCCCATAATTACTAAACTTGGAACTTCTCGAAACCGGATGTTACACATATACAACAAACAGGGACCAAGCCTCACTCTACTAGTCAAAACACCCCAAATAACCTAAAGCCAAACTTGGTCAAAGTCAACGATCAACGGTCAAAAAGTCAAAAGTTAACATTCGGCCAGATTACACCATGTGTTACAGCTCTATGTCCTGTGCAGAGTCCAATGGGGCAAAATTTGGGAAAAATAAGGCTACACGCTGTGTAACCAAAATTACGCCCTACATAATAAGCTGAATCCCAACTTAATCATTAAGCTCTTAATAAAGAAGGTTAAACCACCAAACTTGTAGATCTACACTAGATAAACGTCTTAATGGATAAAGTCTCCGACTTTATCAAATTGAATGCATATCAAGGGTACAAACACAAAATCTAAGTCCAAAAATGTTATTCAAAGCTCAAAAACACATGCATGGATGGATGGGAGTGACCAAGCATTCAACTTTATGGCTTAACAACCCTAAAAATGTCTAGAAATGACTTTTCAATGGTCTGGAGTAGCTCTTACTCATAGACACGATGGTTATAGGGACAAAAGCATGAAAACCTAAAGCTAGGCTATATCTATCATAAAAACTCATCAAGTAAGAGACTTTATACCTCTTGGAGATGGATGAGGGAAAGGAAATTCTAGATCCAATGTTGATTCAAGCTTCTAAGCAACTCTATCAACTTCTTCTTTCTTCAAAAAGCACACAGAAAATACTCTTAATCTCACAAATGGACCAAAAGGTAATAAGCATTTCAAAAGGAATGTTTGGGAGGATGGAGGCTGATGATGGAAAGGTCTCAAGGGTATTAGAGCCTTTAAATAGGGCTTAAACCCCCAAAATGAGGGTTTAGTTCTGGGCCGTTATGCGTTGCGTTGCTTGATCTACGCAGGGGTAGATCATTTAATCCTCGTATTAAGATTCCCTCTTACGTGTTGCGTAGGAGACTATCCTACGCCTCGCGTAGGAGCCAACTTTACAAACTCAAGGACTTATTAAAAATAGAAAGGAATTTTACCTGAAGAAACTGATTGTTACATCCTTAAACATGCAAATATAAAATCCATTTTCAGGTATGGTGTAAACTATACAAGAGGCTTATGTACTCAAGACGTGGTTTGTTCCTCTTATGTGTTGAGAGCTTGAAATCTACTATGGTACCCAAAGTTGAACACCAAATGAGATTGATTGCGATCCAAGTCCCATGTTCAACAAGATGCCTATAACAAAGGGATAATTGATAAACTTACCTTATACATCAATTGAAGCTTTGAGCTTTTAGGACTTGGATGTTAATGAATGACATTCTTCGTCGTATGTTATTGGGGGAAGTGAAATCTTGTTAGACGTTCACCACTTTCTATATCAATCTATGACGAGTCTTGTGTTTGTGGTAGATTGAAAGATCATGTTGTATGCCGAAAAGTCATTACAAAATGATATTGCTAATAACATATAATCCTATAAGGTCACACCTTATAACAAGTTACCACTAATTGATTATGTTTTAGTATAATTTGATTATTAATAAATATATCAACACTTGCTTTAATTGGAAATACATTATTTTGTGAAAATAATATTTACCAATATATTGGGAATTATTATTTATAGGAAATAATAATAAAGAGAAGAAAACTAGTTATATATATATATATATATATATATATATATATATATATATATATATATATATATATATGGTATAAATATTAATGTTGTGTACAACATTTTGGTTACTTTGAGTAATCATTTGGTTAAGATACAACTAGCTAGTCATGGATATGTAATACATACTTTATTTTTGTCTTCTTTCTTCTATATGGCCGAATTTCTAAGGCATGGAAACAAGATTGCTTTATGAATTATTTATTACTTGTACCATGCTTTTTACAAGTCTCTAGTTTAATATGATTAAAGGCATGACTAGTTGGAGTGTTGAATTGTTTATTATTCCTCCATGCTTGTAAGAAAAGTGACTTCTACTTTTGCTTTTGTGTATTGATTTTTTCATACACTTGTTGTAGCACCCGTGTCGCCAGGTATGAAGTTAATGATTTAATCTATATTAATTTAATTAAAAGGTGATGGAGGTACACTAGGTACACACGGTGTACTCCTTGCATGCGCGCCATCGGGGTGATCCCAACGTACGATAGGCGTACCCATGCGTACGTTGGGCGTACTCAAGCCAGGGGAAAACCCTAATTTTTAGGGTGTTCACCCTATTTAAAGACCTTAGGTCCCTCAAGTCCATTACCCGTTCAACCTCCATTTCCCTTTTAGTGCCAATCTCAAACCCTACCCTTCTTGAGTGCATTTTTGAGCTTACCTTGAGTGTTTAGGTGTTCTTTGGTGGTTTTGAAGAATAGGGAAGTTTGGGAAGAAGAAATGGATTAATACTTAGGAACAAAAATGGGTCGAATGGCTAGTATGTTGGGCGTACTCTAAAGTACGCTATGCTTAGTGAACCAGTGCCCCGAATTCCGAATCATCAGCGTACGTTGGGCGTACGAGCCACGTACGCCACACGTACGTTGTCTGTGGGTTTGCAAGACTTTTGGGATCATGTTTTTGGTTGGGCTTTGGACTTGTTCAGTTTGGGCCTTAGGCCTACATGTTGTAGCAGGTCATTTTTTAGGCTTAAGGTCATGCTGGGTGTTCTTGGGCCATATTGGGCTTTAGAGGCCTTGTAGTTAGGCTTGGATGCCTTTTGGTCTTTGTATGGATTTGGGCCTTGGAGGGAAGGAGGCTTAAAAAGGCAAGGGTAAAGAATCCCTTTATGTATTAAGTCAAGAATTAGAGTTTGGACTTTCAGGTTAGAATGTGGCCGAATTTCTAATTAGGGTTTTATGCTTGTGCGTTAAGGAGAGGATTTTTCGAGTCATCCATTGAGTGCAATTTGATACCTTCAGTCTGAGGTGAGTTTTCCTTCACTGTATCCATGGGTCAAAGACACCAATACCGGTCCACTAGTTTATGATGTAGTGTGATGATTGTCTTTGTGACAATTATCAGTTATGCCTATATTTACTTGACGACTATGTGATTCCTGTTACAATATTACGTGGTAGTAGTGGGGGTGAAATAGATCCGGTATCTAGTTGAAATAGACTGAAGGGGATTGTAAGCATCCAGATATGCTTGACATTATCCGGTTGAAATAGACTGAAGTGGATTGCAAGTACCCAAATATGCTTGATAGTATTCAGTTGAGATAGACTGAAGGGGTAGGCAAGCACCCACATATGCTAGGTTGTATGTTTGTTTAGTATGTGATATTTTGGGGGAATACACTAAGATTTGTGCTTATAGTTTTTAGTTTATGTTTCAGGTACTTCTAGTTCGAAGGGGAATGACCTGTCCTGATTGCACCGCATCACCCTATAGTTTTCTCATTTAGAGATTTTGGGAATTTGTACTTTGATAACATGTTACTATGATACTCTTATGACTATTTTGATATTAGTGTCGTATGATCTGAATGAAATTAAAAACAAAAAATTTATCCGTATTTTTGGGACGCTACACTTGCATGTATAAAAGAAAGGGATTTTGGCAAGATTTAGAGTTATTTTTTTTGGCACAAAAACACTTCTATTTTCTCTCTACAAATCCAAGAATGAGAGGGCTTCTCCCCTCTCATGTCTTTGCAAATTTTGTTGCATCTTCTCATTGCATAAGTTGCTTCTATTTAAGCACTTATTTGATATAAGTGTTAAAGCTTGAGAACATGTAACGCCCCGTTTATTTAAATAAATTAATAAATGTATGTTCCAGACTAAATTGAGAAGAATTTTAGAAGTTGGGGGTTAAAAGTGTAAGTTTCAGATTAGTTCTATAAGTATTTATGAAGGCAGACACTAAATGGTAATTTATGGGACTTCTATTGAAAAGATGTGAAGGCTTACTAGTTTATTGGTAATTTAGGGATTTATTATGAAAGTAGATATTAGAACCAGGGGTAAAAGGGTAAATAATGGATTGAATTTGAAAGATCCCATGGGGAGGGACCATAATTGTAATTATGGCAAAGATGTGTTAGGGGCGGGTATATATCTTTACTTCGTTGGTAACCCTAACCCTAGGAACCTTGAGTCGGCCACCAACCCACCCTATCTTTCCCGTATGCGGACACACTTCACGACTCCTCCATCAATGATCAGTGTTCCTCGTCTGTGAAGTCGGAAGGCCACCAAGATATCACCGCTGCCGCCGGTAATTCTGAGAACACAAATGGAGAGTTGTGGAACCCCTTCAGCCGCCACCAAGGGCCACCGAACCCTCTCTGTCCTTATCCCTCTCTTTCTCTCGCCGACAGCCGCACGTAGCTGGCTATGAACCAGAACCACCCTATTAGGCGATTGGGCACCGATGGGAGAAGTTGTCGTTGAGTTGGGACCGTAGCACCGCCGCTACATCCATTTTGTGACCATCAAAGTGTTGCCATCGCTACTGGCTGTTGGAAATGCTATGCGTAGTCGGAAAGCCGTCGAAATCGGGAAAGCAAGCCTTTTAGTTATGGTACGAATCGGGAAGCGAGGTTGCGACGCTGCTGCCGCCTCTCTGGAGGTTCTGTCGCCGCCGACGCCATAGGTGCGTGGCTGTTCTTCCATCTCGGGCAAAGGCAATATAGTGTGTGGCTGTATTATTTTGTTAGAGTGTTTTGCTTAGCCGGAAAGCCAAGAACCGCCACTGCCACCACCATGAGGTGGTGGCTGCCACCGAGCACCACCGCAGGCCACCATGGTGTGGCTGTGTGTGTGAGTTAGTTAGTGTGTGTATTAGTTAGTATGTGGGTGTGTTAATTTGGATAAAAGCATTGTAATTCTAAAAAAATAATTAATTAATGGAAAGAGATGGAAAACCACCACTATAAGGTGGTGGCCGTCGCCGTGTGCAGCCATTGACCACCACTACCCGAGGTGGTAGTGGGTGGTGACCCACAAGAAAACCCTAATTGACCTAGCAAAACCCTAATGGGCTTAAAGTTTAGTTTTGGGCCTATTGGGCCATGTTTGGGTGGGAAACCCTAACTAGGGTTTAGAAAACCCTAATTGTTGATACTTTGGACCTTGGATTCATTGGGACCCACTTTTGGGCCATTAGGATTGGATTGTGTTTTAAGTCCAAATTATTCCATATCATTTATCTAGTAGAGTAAAGGACTTAATGGATTAAGTCCTTAATGGGTTAAGTGAGAAACACTTAACCCTAATCGTCATTTTAGGTGAAACCCGAATTTCACTTGGGCCTTGAGTTGGGCCTTTCGATTGGGTTTTGGTAATTGGTTTGTTAATGGGCCATCTGATAATAATCAAATGGACTACAATAATTAGTTGGGCTTTAGATTAAGCCCCATATGAAGGATTGGGCCCATTTTGGAAAATTGGGCCATATTTGGGCCATAGTATGGGCCTAGATGGTTTTATGATATTGGGCCCTTAGAATGAGACATGTTGGATTGGACTGAACATTTGGGCCTTAAGGGAAGTCCATGTAGAGGTTTGGGCCCAATTTGGAAAATTGGGCCAAAGGTTGGGCTTTGAGCCATAGTTGGACTTTGGGCCTTTGGATTGGGCCATGGAACTAAGTCAAGCTAAGACAGGAGTAAAGTAGTCTTTTCCCCAAGTATGGACTTATGGTTATGAATTGGAACCCAATTATTAATTGGGTATTGTTTGATGTTGACAGTTCGGGAATCTGTCAATCAGCAGCTGGAGCGTACTTGCAGGACTTCAGAAGTGCCAGGTGAGTTCTCCTCGCTATATCAACAGGGTCTAAGGCACCAAGGCCAGCCATTTATGGATGGTATTCAGATTATTGCATGTTATGCATACTAATTTATATCCTGGTAGTTAGGTGGTGTTATGCTATGCTTTAGTGGCCTGTTTGGGTTGGTATCCTGGTATATAGGATGAAGCTATGTTAGTGACCTGTTAGGTCGATATCCTGATTATAGGATTGTTGTTATGCTTTGTGATCTGTTAGATCGGTTTGACTGTTATATATATACATGCTAGTGTTATATGATGTCTATGTGCACATGATTGTCCTGATTATAGGATGATGCTATGTTAGTGACCGGTTAGGTCTGTATCCCGGTTATTGGGATGTTGCTATGATTGGTGATCTGTTAGATCGGTTTGACTGTTATATGAAATGAGCTAGCGTATGATATTTATGTGCACATGTGTTGTTTGATTGGGGGTTGGGTTGAGGCGGTCCTGCTTTGTGCTGTAGGCCAACATACCCGACGAGCGGTCCGGATAGGCTGTAGGCCCTGCGTGGCGGTCCAGACGTGCCGCAGGCTCGAAGAGCAATCCAGATAGAGTGAAGTCCTGTGAGGCGGTCCAGTCAGGCTGATGACTCATTATGCATGTTGTTATGTATTGGTTATATGATATGGTTATGTTTGTATGGCGTTGGTATTTTGGGGAAACTCACTAAGCTTCGGGCTTACAGTTGTTGATTTCATTTCAGCTATTTCTGATGATCACGGGAAGGCGAAGGCATGATCGTGCACCTCCTCATATTTTCATGATTGATTCTGGGGATACTCTGATGTCTGAACCATTTTGAAAACACACTGTAATAACTTAATGGTTTTAAAATGTATTAAAAAGTTTAAATTTGGCTAGAATTTTTGGGGTGTTACAAGTTGGTATCAGAGCCTTAGTTTGAGTGAATTGGAATAACACTTGTGTGAATCCAGTCTCAAATCAAGGAAAAGATTTTAAAATGAATTTTTAATTGGTTTTCAAAATAAGTAAAGGAGGATGTAGGGTGTACGTTCAGCCAGAGCCAGTAAGTAGACCCCAAAATACCATACAGTTATTTGATTATGTGATATGTTAGAACAGCACACTAGTACTAGGCTAAGGATCTTCAGAAATTGCATGATAGAATTGCCTGATTAGATTATGCCTGCTAGCCTAGGGTTTTCCTTATATGAGATTGACATCATTACTGTAGTTACTTGTGTATGCATCACGACTGTATATAATTAAGATCTTATAGCCTGAGAATGTTTAATTTGGCCTTATGTTCTATTCTTATTGACTAGGGCTTAGGTGGATCGAATATTCAAAAGTCTATGGGGTCCAGCGTTATGTATGGCTAGCATACACTAGTGCTGCGGGGTTGGTGGAAGTTTCATGGATGGGTGAGTTGTGTGAGGCCAGTAGGCCAGTTACGAGATATTTAGCATTATTCTAGGAGTGAGGATTGAGCGCTCGCCATGATTATGTATATTGATGATTAGGGTGTTGTGATGACACTTGAGACAAATATGGGTAGGTGTGGAAGGTAGTATGGGCCCGTACTACTGAAAGCACAGGACCCATACGTGTAGCAAGGAAGTCACAACCCCTAGGGTTTGGTTGGGAGTTGGATCTTTATCATTATATGGGTTATCAGAGACCTTTCTGGTGTCTTACCAGAATGGTGGTTACAAAACGTCTTGAGACCGGATCCAAGTTAGGATCCCATTTTGTCATAGGATCGTGTTAGGGAGATCTTCCGGGAGGAGGTGATCGAGATTGTCTAGGGACAGTTGCTAGAGATGTTGGGCCTATCAAGACCACCATTTTTGAATACCTTGATGAGCGCTATGTAGCCATTGTTGAGACGACTAGCACAATAGCTTCAACAGCTGTAACGACGGCAGGGGGAGGAGTTGGTCGAGCTTTTCAGTACCGAGACTTATTACTGGGACATATTCTGATGAGCAGAGGGCTACAGTTATTTGGGATCAGGAAGATGATTTGTACTCATTATATTTCCACGGGTGAGCGGGAGAGGATAACACCTTAGTTTCTAGATTTGAGGCTCGGGGGTTTTGCTCGAGGCCGAAATATGAGTTGCGGGGACTTCGGAAAGGAGTAATGATTGTGTTCAGCCGGAGTTATGCGACTGGAATTAAAAATGGTTTATTGATAGGATTGAAATGTCGTTTTCTAAGGAAAGGATTGTGCCCTTTCAGTTTACGAGCTAGAAGGATTAAGCAGGCTTGTGACCACAGGGTCAGGTTGTATTCTAACTCGGGGTTAGTTGGTCGCTGGGATTGGCGACAGTGGTTTAACGCAGGTAAGTGCAGGCGGGTCGATGTGGCATAAGTATTTTGGAGGTCCATTTCGCTTCAGATCTCTTGTATTAGGTGGTAAGGATTGATTGTGCGATCTATTGCACTTTCGGGATTGGAGACTATGTCTTGGGAGTAGTTGTTACTCCGGTTGGAGCAAGAGTTGTTTCAGCTGCTGCAGTTCAGCTGTGAATGACTAAGCTGGTGAGTGAACCAGGGTGCGAGACCCTAAATGATATTATTTCTAGAGTTGAGGGCGGTAGATTTGTTGGAGCACTTTGGGAAGAAGGGTATTTATATGGGAAGTCTGAGGACAGGGTCCCACATGATGGTTATTCAGCATTGTCAGGATGTAGTGGTTTAGTAATCGTTATTGATTGGTGGAGGAACGCGCCAAGGGAAGTAGCTCGTTGTTGAGACATTAGTTGGAGCATATATAATTGGACTCCAATTTTTGGGTGTGGGGTCATTCGAGCATTAGGGACTGCTGGTTCCCTGGGATTCTGGAAGTATTCCTTTAGCTATTAGAAGCATGTGATCACTTGTGATTGGCTGGTAAAGGAGCACTAATTGGTAAGAGTTGGTTGTATTTGGATCGATCGTTGGTAGTGAGAAAGATTGGAAATTATCCAATTTTCATGTATTGTGAAGACTTAGTCGAATCTGAGTGGGGGAGAATTGTCCCGAGATAGAGAGGTAGGATTGGTTTTGGAAATAAGATAAGTTTCGCATCATTATCATGAAGGAAGACAACCTAAGTGGCTGTTTTGTTTGTGGGTTGTGTGAATTAGGAGTTCGGTAAAACTCCTAAGCATGTGTATCACGTTTTCCTGGTGATTGATAGCAGAAGTCGGGAAACCAGGTTGGAGTTCTAGTAATGAATCGAGTTCAGTTCGATGTATTCGGTTGAGGGTGTGCTCGACTCTGAAGGTTTTGGATTGATAGATTGAGGGTTTTGTTAGTTGCCAAGACTCGATAGTACATTCAGCACAGGCGTGCGGGTTATTAGCATATGTGGTAGACACGTAGGTCAGGGAACATACCACAGATTTCCGAGAGGATGGACGATCGACATGAAGCCTAGGGTTAGGCCGGGTTAGAGTCCATGAAATGGATCAGGAGTTCGGAATCCTAAGTGGGTGAGAACAGTCTGTATGGGAAAGATCGCCAGGGATTGGTCCAAGGAGATGTTCAATAGTTTAGACTGGTCCAGGTGACTGAAGGCCTAGTGAGGCGATCCAGTCACGTTGAAGACTCTGTATGTGTTTGTAGATGTATGTGCGGGTATTGAGTATGCTGCTATGCTATATCAATCAGTAGGTCTGTTCCCAAGTATCGAACGTGTTGCTGGAGTAGGCTGAAGACTCCGGTATACTTTGGGTTAATCGGAAGTTGTTATTAGAAATCGGATAGAGTATAATGGATCTTGGTGATCTCATCAGTTCGGAGTGTCTCATGGGATTAATATGTATGGATCAAGTAATACTCCAGTTAGGTGACCGGGAGTAAATCTGAATGGGTATCCGTCAGTTTTAGGAAGGCTTGGGATTAGAATGTTCTGTCGTTCAGGTTCTGGGAACCGGACTAGACCTGGTTAAGCTAGTGATAAGACTGTAGGAACGTCACTATAGTTATGAGGTCAAGGAAGCAATAGATTACTTAAGATTGCTTGTGATGTAAGGCTACCATTAGCCATGTAGCAATTTCTTTTTGACCATGGATTTGGTAACGACGGGATTTGACGCATGGATCCGATCGGTTGGATCAGGAGGTTATTAGAGCCTCGGTGGCATGGTAATTAGTGGCAACTAGTTCTAGAGAAGGAATTTGTTCAGAAGTCGTGTGAGGCGACTAAGTGGGAGTCCTTTGGCTCCGCAATCGGGCCGGAACCCGGTACTTTAAATGATTGGCGAATCAGTTGAGACCAGGAAGGTCTAGATAGATTTGGGGAAAACATCCATGTGACAACATACTGCTTCAGGGAGTTCAGTGTTTGGGCAGTGTTAGTAATTATGTTTAGGTTGCAAGTTTGGAATAATAGCTGGTTGAAATGGATAGTGACGAGTCACTTACAGCAGGATTATCTGAGTTTTGTCCAAGTATAAGTGAATCACAGGGACAAGTGGAGTGATGATTCTGTTTTTCCTAGTGGGAGCCCTGAGTCATCAGGAGATAAGTAGGCAGCTGAGAGACAAGTGGATTGGATTCAACAATAATGAGTCTGTAAGAGTGGTCGGTTGGAGATCCCGACAATCTCGAGACAACAGAATTCAGATGAGTAGATGTGATCTTGTTGCGGGGAAATTAGTTCGCCTGCAGGTTTTAGGGCTTTGCGAAGATTGATCGCAGCCACCCTGGGAAGGCTAGGGTGTACCCAGAATAGTGACCATGTTACTAGAATGGTTGGGCGTGTAAGGAATGGTAAGGAATGATTTCGAGGACGAAATCTAATTTAAGTGGCGGAGAGTTGTAACGGCCCGTTTATTAAAATAAATTAATAAATGTATGTCCCGGACTAAATTGAGAAGAATTTTAGAAGTTGGGGGTTAAAAGTGTAAGTTCCAGATTAGTTCTGTAAGTATTTATGAAGGCAGGGACTAAATGGTAATTTATGGGACTCCTATTGAAAAGATGTGAAGGCTTAAGGGTTTATTGGTAATTTAGGGATTTATTATGAAAGGAAATATTAGAACCAGGGGTAAAAGGGTAAATAATGGATTGAATTTGAAAAGATCACATGGGGAGGGGCCATAATTGTAATTATGGCAAAGATGTGTTAGGGGCGGATATATATCTTAACTTCGCTGGTAACCCTAACCCTAGGAACCATGAGTCAGCCGCCAACCCACCCTATCTCTCCCGTATGCGGCCACACCTCACGACTCCTCCATCAACGATCAGTGCTCCTCGTCTGTGAAGTCGGAAGGCCACCAAGATATCACCGCTGCCGTCGGTAACGCCGAGAACACCAACTGGAGAGTCGTGGAACCCCTTCAGCCGCCGACAAGGGCCACCGAACCCTCTCTGTCCTTATCCATCTCTTTCTCTCACCGACAGCCGCACGTAGTTGGGTATGAACCACCCTATTAGGCGATTGGGCACCGATGGGGGAAGTTGTCGTTGAGTTGGGACCGTAGCACTGCCAGAAGCACCGCCGCTACATACATTTTGTGACCATCGAAGTGCCGCCATCGCTACCGGCTGCTGGAAACGCTATGCGTAGTCGGAAAGCCGTCGAAATCGGGAAAGCAAGCCATTTAGTTGTGGTGCGAATCGGGAAGCGAGGTTGCAACGCTGCTGCCGCCTCTCCGGAGGTTCTGTCGCCGCCGACACTATAGGTGCGTGGTTGTGCTTCCATATCGGGCAAAGGCAGTAGAGTGTGTGGTTGTATTATTTTGTTAGAGTGTTTTGCTTAGCCGGAAAGCCAAGAACCGCCACTGCCACCACCATGAGGTGGTGGCTGCCGCCGAGCACCACCGCTGGCCACCATGGTGTGGCTGTGTGTGTGAGTTAGTTAGTGTGTGGGTGTGTTAATTTGGATAAAAGCATTGTAATTGTAAAAATTAATTAATTAATGGAAAGAGATGGAAAACCACCACCGTAAGGTGGTGGCCACCGCCGTGTGCCGCCATTGACCACCACTACCCGAGGTGGTAGTGGGTGGTGCCCCACAAGTAAACCCTAATTGACCTAGCAAAACCCTAATGGGCTTAAAGTTTAGTTTTGGGCCTATTGGGCCATGTTTGGGTGGGAAACCCTAATTAGGGTTTAGAAAACCCTAATTGTTGATACTTTGGACCTTGGATTCATTGGGACCCACTTTGGGGCCATTGGGATTGGATTGTGTTTTAAGCCCAAATTATTCCATATCATTTATCTAGTAGAGTAAAGGACTTAATGGATTAAGTCCTTAATGGGTTAAGTGAGAAACACTTAACCCTAATCGTCATTTTAGGTGAAACCCTAGTTTCACTTGGGCATTGAGTTGGGCCTTTCGATTGGGTTTTGGTAATTGGTTTGTTAATGGGCCATCCAAGAATAATCAAATGGACTACAATAATTAATTGGGCTTTAGAGTAAGGCCCATATGAAGGATTGGGCCTAATTTGGAAAATTGGGCCATATATGGGCCTAGATGGTTTTATGATATTGGGCCCTTAGAATGAGACATGTTGGATTGGACTGAACATTTGGGCCTTAAGGGAAGTCCATGTAGAGGTTTGGGCCCAATTTGGAAAATTGGGCCAAAGGTTGGGCTTTGAGACATAGTTGGACTTTGGGCCTTTGGATTGGACCTTGGAACTGAGTCAAGCTAAGACATGGGTAAAGTAGTCTTTTACCCAAGTATGGACTTATGGTTATGATTGGAACCCAATTATTAATTGGGTATTGTTTGATGTTGACAGTTTGGGAATCTGTCAATCAGCAGCTAGAGCGTACCTGCGTGACTTCAGCAGTGCCAGGTGAGTTCTCCACACTATATCAACAGAGTCTATGGCACCAAGGCCAGCCATTTATGGATGGTATTCAGATTATTGCATGTTATGCATACTGATTTATATCCTGGTAGTTAGGTGGTGTTATGCTATGCTTTAGTGGCCCGGTTGGGTTGGTATCCTGGTATATAGGATGAAGCTATGTTAGTGACCTGTTAGGTTGATATCCTGATTACAGGATTGTTGCTATGCTTTGTGATCTGTTAGATCGGTTTGACTGTTATATATATACATGCTAGTGTTATATGATGTCTATGTGCACATGATTGTCCTGATTATAGGATGATGCTATGTTAGTGACCGGTTAGGTCTGTATCCCGGTTATTGGGATGTTGCTATGATTGGTGATCTGTTAGATCGGTTTGACTGTTATATGAAATGAGCTAGCGTATGATACTTATGTGCACATGTGTTGTTTGATTGGGGGTTGGGTTGAGGCGGTCCTGCTTTGTGCTGTAGGCCAACATACCCGACGAGCGGTCCGGATAGGCTATAGGCCATGCGTGGCGGTCCAGACGTGCCGAAGGCTCGAAGCGCAGTCCAGATAGACTGAAGGCCTATGAGGTGGTCCAGTCAGGCTGATGACTCATTATGCATGTTGTTATGTATTGGTTATATGATATGGTTATGTTTGTATGGCGTTGGTATTTTAGGAAAACTCACTAAGCTTCGGGCTTACAGTTGTTGATTTCATTTCAGGTATTTCTGATGATCGCGGGAAGGCGAAGGCGAATGCGTGATCGTGCACCTACTCATATTTTCATGATTGATTCTGGGGATACTCTGATGTTTGAACCATTTTGAAAACAAACTGTAATAACTTAATGGTTTTAAAATGTATTAAAAAGTTTAAATTTGGCTTGAATTTTTGGGGTGTTACAGAACAACTTTATAACAAGTGTTTACTAGCATATTTTGGTGGTTCAAAGCTTACTTGGTGGATACATTATAAAGAATTTAATTTAGAGCTTAAAGTCATCTTCATCAACTTTCTAATTACCAAAATGAACCAAAGTCTTCAAAGGTTGTATCACTTTCGTTTTCTTTGGTTATGTTTAATCTTTCTAAGTTCTTGCAAAATGATCCTTGGTGGGTATAAAATGGTTTTAGTTTATTCAAACAAAAATGTTTCCGTTGTTAATTACGTCTAATTAAAAAGACAAGTACACCAGAAATGTTTGTTACTTTCTGTACGAAAAGTTTGAAGAGCATTGGTTAACAATATTTCATCTTTTTCACCATTTGCTGACTCACGTCTCACTAAACATAGCGTGAAATTGTACTATCAGTTCGTTTTATTATTCTCCATTTGACGAAGAGTAGATCTTTAGTTCGGTGGCGAACTTCATATATTTTGTTGTTGTATCGTTGGGTGATTCTACTCCAAAAAGAAGACCCACTTTTGAGGTAGTTACTATTTGGATCATTAGTTACATCTTCCCATGCACGAACCAAAACGAAATCTTCTGTCGTGGTCCAACGATAAATCATTTTCAAAGATGAGTTTTGAAAAAGATTGATAAGTGTTGAATGTTTAAGGGGGTGAAAGAAAAATGTTTGAAGGTGATGGAAAAAAAAAAAGTTGTTGATATTTATATTAGTTGAAGAGGGGATTTAAAACTTGAAATTAAAAAAAATAAAAAATAAAAAATAAAAAATAAAAAATAAAAACGGTTTGTTTTTTTATAAATATACTATTTTTTGAAAAATGAAATTTATTTTGAAAATGAGGTATTATTTTGAAAGTGGTTTATTAAAAAAAAAAAAAAAAAAACATTCTCTCATTTTCACCGGATTGCCAAACTACCCCTCCGAACTCGGCATGAAGCGGTTTTCACCGAGTCGAGATCAGCTCTTGTCAAGTTTCATCCAAGCGACTCCAACTAGCATAAATGGACTTAAACATGAATACGAAGTTGATGTCAACTATCAATTAGCAAATGGACCAGTGAGGGACTGTTTAATGAAGGTGACAAGATTGGCCCATTTTCAATGACCCACTAGGGCTAGGCAACTACTAGAAAAGTAAGTGAACTCTAGCCTTTTTATTTTAAAAGTGAATATAATATATAGTTTGAAACATAATTTAATTGCTATATCTTATTACTGGTGTTCAAAACCAAATATCGTAATTTTGGATATTTAAGAATTTTGAATAATAGGTTTTGAAATTTGAATGCATATTCAAAATTTCAAATAATTCGAAATTCAGATATTCAAATTTTAGATATTAATTTTGATATCTGAAACTTACGTTGTTGTTACTAGCCAACTAGATTAAAACTCAATTTGAATGCATATCCATAAATCAGGGCATCAGCAACACTTTGTTCTAAGCTTCACCAAGAAACACATTCAACCATTCTTCCTTCTAGTACTTTTCCATGGTTAGATAGCAACTTTCACTTAATAGATTAATAACATGTTCCACACACAAATAAAACACATACCTTTATGTCAATTGGCAATAGCATTTAATGGTTAGTCTTATATCAAATACTTTATTAATAAATTAATTTTATAGTCTTATTAAACACTAGATTACAACATTTGATATGGGCCGGATTAAGTGCTTTGATAAAGAAAGAAGGTAACAACACAACTTGATTGTTCGTCTTCTATCTCGGTATAAATAAATTAGAAGTACCTTATGATTATTCATAAATCTAAAATATTTTATAAATAAAAAAATAAACTATATGCTATTATGTGAATTGAAATCAAATGGATAGATGTGAGTTTTAACAGGATATGTTGGTTGGTTTTGTTGTAAATCGAAAAGATCTAAATAGTTTTTAGCATTTGTGAATAAAAGTATTATGTCAAATTTCCGATCAACAAAGAAGAAGCATAATTACAAAACAAAAATATCATACAACATGACAATTATCCTAATGAAAATGAAGATGATATAGATTTTTTTTTTTGAACCGGCAATAATCAATTTTATTGAGAATCAACCCCACCAGCAAGTAGCTAGTGAGGCGAAATTGTTACATTCAATCAGTTACAATTTAGTGGGTTATTAATCCATATACTCCATTCTAAACTTGCCCTATCACCACGAAATTTAACCCAATTAAAAGTTTGGGACTGTATAACAGAAACAATTCTCGCCGGTTGCCATTGAGCTTTGTTGAAGATTCTATCGTTCCTAGCCCTCCATATACTCCATAGTGTGCCGAACAGTATCGTGATTAACCTTTTTCTTTTTTTTGGGCAATTTCCCCATTTGGAGGCAAAATCAATCATGTTGTTTACCGACTGGAATTCTGTCACCTAGATATTACACCAATTGCAGATCGACTGATAAATAACCTTTACCAGAGGACATGCTACCAGGAGATGATCTCCTGTCTCTTCAGCCTCGCGACATGCACCACATAAGGACGATTCCAATAAAATGCCCCTTTTTTGGAGGCCATCAGATGAGGCTATTTTGTTCTGTTTAGCACGCCAAACAAATCAAGAACTTTCAGTGGAATCATTTTCAGCCATGGGAAACTTCCGTCACAAACAGGGAAATCTGCCCTTTCAATCCTGTCACGTAGTAGAGCCACACAGAAATCTGCATTCACAACGAATGGAGATATCCATCCCTGTCCTGGTATACCCGGTTTCATTACTCATCAAATGGGATGTTTATTCTATCTAGGGAGGCCTTGCATTTAACAATGTTTCTCCAGACCCCAATCCAGCGACTCCTAAGGCAAGAGCCTTGTTCCTCTCCATTGAAGCGATGAAGCCCCTTGACAATCTTTACCCACAATGCATTTGGTTCATTATTTAATCGCCATAACCATTTGGTAAGTAGTGCAAGGTTTAACGATCTTATTGATCCCAAACCAAGACCACCCACTGTTTTTGGAGCGATGATTTTCCCCCACGCAACCCAGTTAATATTCCTGTTACAATTTGGGCCGCCCCAGATGAATTGTCTTCGAATCTTCTCGAGCGAGTTAATAACTCCAATAGGGGCATTAAAAATGGTCAAAAAGTATGTGGGAATGCTACCAAGGACTGCCTTTGCGAGGGTGACTCTACCACCAAAGCTAAGAGTTTTCGCCTTCCAACTTGATAACTTGCATTTAAGTTTATCAATGACCGGCTGCCATGTGGCAATCCGGTTCATATTTGCTCCAATCGGGACCCCCAGGTAGGAGAAGGGGAGGGATGCAGGTTCACATCTTAGTCGACATGCCCAATTGTTCACTTCATGCAATGGTGCGCCAATACCAAACACTTTGGATTTAGTGAAATTGACCTTTAAGTCAGATGATACATAGAAACACCGAAGGATCCTCGCCAAGTTGTCTATATTCCTTTTTGACCACTCACCCAGGAACAAGGCATCATCAGCGTATAACAGGTGGGACACACAGATATTGGAATTCAGAATGAGAATACCATCAAATACTCCCTTTTTATAGACCTGATTTTTTTATTTAATTATTAAATTTTATGGATAATGCAGTCGAACGGGGAGAAGGCGGCAAATTGGCTAACTATTTTCTATCTAAACGAGTAAATTATTAATTCAACTTTTTATTATTGTTTATACCGATACAAGTTATGTCCAATATACTTTAATATAATTCTAGGCAATACCTAATAAAGGTTGAGCTTTTAGTTCTCATCAATATTATTTTGATATATAAAATTACTTTTTTCATAAATTTTCAATATATAATACTTGATGTAAAATGCGAATGCAACATATATAAACATTTTTTTTATCTATATTTTGAACAAATAAATATGTTGCAATGTGACATGTATTCAACTGTATATGTTTTCGATATGAAAAGTCTAAATACATAGTTTTTATATAATTGCAAAAAAAACTTTTTATGTTATTTCCATAAAATGATACAAAATTAAACATGAGCTTAACTAAGTTTGAAAAAAATGGGTAAGCCATACTTTTGAAAGACACAAGCCGAATCCGACTTACGTCCATCACATTTGGTAAATCGTGGTAATTTTCCGTGTAATTTTGAACCTTAAACAATATGAATGAAACTTTCATCCATTTATCGAGAAAATCATTTGAGATATAAATGCTTTTTGAACTGTTTGGTCTTTTGGTAAAATACATGCAAATGTGAGGGTTTGATCTAGAAAGATTTTCTTTATAGTATATTACTAGAAATTTACTTGCAAACCGGCCCGATGAATGAGCTATAAAGATAAAAGTTGGAAAATATGAGGATTTCTTTAAGATCACGTTTAAACCGGAAAAAAAAACATTTGGTCTTTTATGTAATAAACTCTTATTAGCTAATACTTTTATTTAGTTTTGAGATGATAAGTGATTTACTTGGAAAAGAGGAGGAAATAAGGATGGGAATTGGTGGTTTCTTGAGAAAAATATTTAGGGGTTTTATGAAAATAACAACGACAAGGACCTATAATCCCATTTAAAATGAGGTAAGGGGAGCTAAATGTCAACAATCATGTCTTCATCAGTTGGTAGAGTGATAACATCAAACATAATACCTACCTCCGTCATATGATACACAAATCTTGTACAGGGGAAACCATGATCCCATCATGGATCAAGCGACTGCAACTTTTATGTGACCTTTGTAAAATATGGGATGCTAACCTAAAATGCATATGACGAGGTGAGTAGGTAGAAAACAGAACCCAAAAAATGCTATGAACATACACATGCAAGGGAATGAAAGAAAGAAAGAAAAATATGTAAAGACAACACAAGCAAATACATTTAAAGGACCTAGGCTACTATGCTAAGTTTCCATATCCTCTTATATAAGGTCATGTCCTTAAAAATAGCTATATGTTAAGCCTCACGTTATCCTCTTACTTTCTCCATAGTAGTTATCTTGTCCTTGAATTATCAACCATCAATTATCGACTCCGCTCTTCTACTTGTCTTTCTCGGTAGCCTATTTTAATTAGGCATGTTTATACCACCACAATCGTCATTCTCTGAATATGTTGGTGTCAATGCCACATTATATATATACACTAGATTTTATATTTCAGATTTATTTTCTGTTTAAACTTATTGTTTTTATTAAAAAAAAAACCTAACTTTTATTGGAAAAATCTACATATTTGATATTTTTTTGACTCATAATTCTCATGATTATGTTTTATGTTTATTGAGGTTCGATTGTATATATGCTTGCTAATTTAATAATAAAAATATATATGTACATTAACTTGGATGCATTCGTATCACAAATGGTTCCAACATTTCTAATTTGGAGCACTACTAGAAAAATGCATTCGTATCACAAAAGGTTCCAACATTTCTAATTTGGAGCACTACTAGAAAAATGCATTTGTATCACAAAAGGTTCCAACATTTCTAATTTGGAGCACTACTAGAAAAATGAGGGATTTCCTACGAATATTTCCGAGGAAAAAGAATTTTTCGGTATTACCTACGAATTACCGAGGAAAATCTTAGGAATAACAATAAACACGCTTTCTTCGGAAATCTTTCGGAAGTTCCTACGCTTTCCCTAAGAGCATTGGGTGTGGGCAACAAGGTGTAACACCAAGTTGTGTCACCTCACATGCCACATAAGCAAATGGTATTATAACACCAAATGAGGAAAAGGACAACAAGATACAACAAGATGTAACACCAACATTTTGAAAATAAATATTTTTATTTTTGTATTTTTTTTACTATTTCGTTTTTCTACCTTTTTTTTGTTTTCATTTTTTTTTTCTTTTTGCGTTTTTTTAATAACTAATATATTTTTTTTATAAAACATATAATTTTAAAAACAAAAAAAAGACATAATATTTAAAATCTAAAATCCGATTACAATTAAAAAAACATAATTTTAAAACTAAATTAATAACTAAAATAACATTGAAATCACTACTAAATACCACACAAAAATCCTAATCAACCCAAATATTTTTTCCTAATTTGTTCCTTCATTGCTTGTAGCATCGCTGGATCAGCAGGTGCTAAACCCTCCTTGCTTGTCCGAAGAATTGACAACTGTTGTGTCATTAGTTCCCTCTCTTTTTGCTCCTGCTTCTTCCGTGCCTGCCTTTCCAAGAATTCCAAATGACGACGTTTCAACTCATTTTTTTCTTTTATTAACAAATTATGTTCGTCGAATTTCGCTCTCATTTCCGCCGCATCTTTTGCTCTTGTCTCCACCTCCTCCGCATGTCTTGCAGCGCGCCTCGCTTTGTCGCGTCCGGGCGGTCATCGTGGTGGGGATATCTCTTGGATATCATCCGGGATCTCATCGTCATCGGCGTTTATGTCGATGTTAGTCCGTGCGTCCGACACGTCGACCGAACTAGAATTGCGAGACCTTTTGGATTGAACCTCCGACGATGTAGGCGTTTTATTCCACTTTGGATCCGCTCGCAACAATTCTCATGATTTTTCAAAGTCGAAAACATGACCCATTTCGACCCGATATTGTTCCTTAGCAGCTTTGAATAAATCAAAGTCGTTGGTTCCACTTTGTTGTTGCGCCGCAATCCGGTTGTAAATACTGTTGAATTTGTTGCACCGCTTAGTTATCATACCCCATTTGCTGCTCAACATGTCGTTGTTGCGATACAGATTTTTCTTTAAAATCGCGTGAAACTTGTCGAGCACCGCCCCCCAATAAGCTCCTTTTTTCATTCCATTTCCACGAAGTTCGTCCTTTGAAGTAGCACACCAAGCCGCCGTCAAAGCGTATTCCTCCTCCGGTGTCCACCATTGTGGAACGTTTGCATTTTCAGATTCCACCGCTATTGATTTCCCTTTTGATTTTCCTTTCCCTTTCCCTTTCCTACTACTTCCTGCTTCCACTTGAACTGTTGATTGTGTTGTAGGTGACGATTGATTGGTTGTTTGCTGCATCGAACCAAAAGTAGAGAAAAGATTTTGTTGTAAATTTGGGTTTTGACCAAATTGATTTTGTTGAACGTAAGGTGAGTTGGAAAATTGCAGTGGCGGTGAAGCGGTATTGAAAGCGGCACCTTGGTATGGTATTTGTGGTGAACCTTGAGACGACAAAAGGTTAAAATAATTTTCATACCCCGCAAATCCGAGAGGCGAGGTTGTGTTTGGGTTTGATGATGGAGGGGGTGTTTGGGTTTTGCTCCATTTTTTGAATTAAAGATATAGATATAAAGAGAATGAGAGAAAATGGGGGTTCAAACTATTATAAGTGTGTTCAAAATATACTCTTATATCCTTGTGAGTATTCAAATGTTGTGTCCATATTATATAAAAATTAATAATAAATCTAATTTTTTAAGATTTTTCTGGTTTTAAGTAAAATAGGTGCCAAAAATCGTCAAGTGTGGTCAATATATATAAATTTTCAGTTTTGTTTCCTCTAAAATACGAGTATATACACCACTGTACCATGTTGATACCGTTATGTTATATGCTATTTGACTTTTATTTTTAGGGTTAATATTATAAAATCCCTAAATTTTTAACACGTAATTGGAAAAAACTCTGATATATTTTTTTATTATTGTTGTGGCCACAACTTTCTGGCAGAATTATCATTTTAGCCCATTTAACGAGTTTCATGGTTAAGTTGGTTAATTTTTTTTGCAAAATTAGTCCTAAAAAGTTCAAATTTAATCTCTGAGGTTTGAAAACAATTACACCACATGGTTTTTTAACTTCATTTTCCGTTTTTTGTATACTTTATTTATTTTCAGTTTTTTTATAAATATATGTACATTTTTTAGTTTCTTTATATATATATATATATATATATATATATATATATATATATATATATATATATATATTACTTATTTTCATTTTTTAATTTTATTTTTCAACAATTTTTTTAAACCTTTGTACCTTTTGTTTTCTATTTTTAGTGTATATATAGAGTATATTAGAGTTTTTTTTAGGTTTTTTCATATTTCTTTTCGTATTATATTTTATTTTTATCATCTTTTTATTTTTTATTTTTTATTTTTTTCTTATTTGTTTTCCAATTATTTGTTTTTTTTTTGTTTTTTTGTATTTTTATCTTTTTATTGACATTTTTCAAAAAATATAAAATGTATTAATATATTAGAGTATATTAAAATTTTGATAATTTATAGTTTTTGTAATTGTTTTTTATTTTTATTCAAGTAAATAAAGTAGTTATGTTTATATTTGTAATTTTGGTCCAACTTATTTTCTTATTTTCTTTTTTTTCTTTAGTGCTATTAGATTTATGTTACGAAAAAATGAAAATTAAAAAAAAAAATAGTTTGTTTACTAAGAATTAGTGTTTCGATGTGTTATATAACTTGCAAATTAAATCATATTTCTATATGTGATATCAATATATTAAATTCAAGATAATATTTTTTAATTTGATAATAGACTAAAAAAAATAATAATAGTCGATCTTTATAAAAAAAAACTTGTTATAGTAATTTATATTGAATTCAAGTTCGTTTACTTGAATCAAAGTAAATAAAAACATTAGAAAAACCATAAATAACTAAAATAGGAAAAAAAAAATAGAAAACAAAAATTGTAATATGAAAAAACCTTAGAAAAAATATTAGAAAAACCATAAATAACAAAAAATAGAAAAAAATTAAAAAAAATAAAAAGGTGAAAAAAATAAAATATAATACGAAAAGAAATATGAAAAAACCTAAAAAAAAAAAACTCTAATATACTCTATATATACACTAAAAATAGAAAACAAAAGGTAAAAAGGTTAAAAAAAATTGTTGAAAAATAAAGTTAAAAATGAAAATAAATAAAGTATATATATAAAAAGAAAATAAAAAAATGTAAATATATTTATAAAAAAACCGAAAATAAATAAAGTGTACAAAAAACGAAAAATAAAGTTAAAAAATTATGTGGTGTAATTTTTTTCAAACCTTAGAGACTAAATTTGAACTTTTTAGGACTAATTTTGCAAAAAAAAATTAACAAACTTAACCATAAAACTCGTGAAGTGGGCTAAAGTGATAATTCTGCGAGAAAGTTGTTGCCACAATAATAATAATAAAAATATCAGGATTTTTTCCAATTACACGTTACAAATTTAAGCCTTTTATAATATTAACCCTTATTTTTAATAATCGTATACACACTTGGTGCCATATTGCATGTAGTAATGTTTGGCGTTGTCTAACATGCATGCACTGACATAGCAATTTGTGTAAGTTGTATCAAATTACAAGTGTATTCATTAAACAAGAAAAAATCAAATTTATATACTAAACAATTTTTAGGGTTATTTTGATCATGATGTAGGTTTTCATGCGTACAAACGAGAGATCAAAAGTGAATTTACGTCTCACTTTATTCCATATTTTGGGAGAATGTTTTTCATATTAGTTATAAAAATATAATTAAAGTGGCGTTAATTAAATATATTTTTATAATTACAGTAGTATTAATTTCAAAAACATTGATTGTTTCACTAGTAAGACGTATGCATACTCCCAAATGTTTCAAGTTCGTGTCTTCTTTAGACCATTTTCTTTTTATAAGACGTTCACGTGATGTGTCACGTCAACAAAAATTGCCCTATCAACATGAACCGAAAAAAAAAAGCAAAACGAATGAAATTAACAAGTTACAAAGAAATATATGAGATAAAATTGAAAATAAATATACTTAAGAGTAAACCGTATAAGGTTTTTGAAACTTAAAGGTTTTATAGTTTCATTAAAAAACAATAAAACTTATTATATATAGAAGTTAAAAATAGTAAAACTAAAAATTTAAGTAAAAATTACAAGTAAAACTGAAAAAAAAATTGTTAAAAAGTTACAAACATACTTTTATACTTTTATGACATTATCTTTTTTTATTGAAAACAAATCATTTATTTCACAAAGTTCATCTTCTACATAATGGCATCATTATTTGAGAAATCATCTCCTAAAGCAATTGTGCAAGAAACAAAATGCATTTTGTGAAATAAATAATCTTTTCGTAATATCTATTCAAACTGTGACATTTAGTAAAGAAGCATATAGATTAGTTTAATTAATTTTTTATCTAACCCAAAAACTTAATAAATATTAAAGTTAACAAACATATACATATACAAGAAAAAAAAAACCATCACAATAAATATAATTTATCTGGTTTTGCTTTTGGGCTTACAGAACAATGAACCCGACCCGAACAAGTTCATATTATAAGCTGGTGGAATGTTCAATATAGGATTGACTTTATTCACATCACCGGAGTTCTTCTTCGTTGCCGACCTCCGACAAGAATTATCTCCCTGACAACTATGATGTATCCGTACCATTGCCGGCTCTTTGCCTGAATTCAACTTCCCTATACCCACCGGAGCATCATTTTCCCTCGGATTCAATGCAGAATCAGTTGAATTACTCTGTAACAGTCGTTTCAACGATAAAGAGCGGAATAACCTTTTTGGACCTCTACCATTCTCAGAGTTCAAACTTGTGCTTCGTGCAAACTTCCAAAACGATGTCGATGAAGATTTCTCTTGTTTGTGTTGTTCGTCGTCATTGTCAGATAGAAGCTCTTTAAGACGTTTTCTATGTACGTGCATGGCTTTATTTTCTGGTAGTGGTGTTTTGGGTTTGGGAAGAAAGTTTTCGGGTTTTTTGATTTGTGTAGGGAGGAGTACTCCGTCGTAGAATAGCTCGTCTGCGGAGGTGATTTGTTGCAGAAGGTTCAAGGTGATGCAAAATTCGAAGGTGTTAGTGATGGCGGTAGCTGCTGTGGTGGTGGTGGTGGAGGCGGCGATGGTGTCGGATGATTGGTTGTTGAGATCATAGGAGAAAGAGATTCTTGGACTTATAAAAGGTTCAGAAACATCAACTGCCATGGCTGATGGGAAGTTGTTTGGATAAGGGGAAATGGGAGAATTTATAGGCTAAAAGGCAAAAAAAACCATGATTTCTTTGTGTGAATTTGAAGTCAAAATGATTGGGGTAAATTTCTTTACCAAGCCACGAATAATTATGTCGACAACAATACTGCAATACGTACTTCTATCCTTAATAATTATTCGATATTTAATATAAAAAATGTTTTTGTGTGAATGTCATGTGCTAATTTGGTCAAAAATGTCATATGTCATATCTAGAGGATGTTTAAATGTGTAGTTTGTGGAAATGATTGTGTGATATTGAATTGTAATAAAAATGAAATATAAAATATAAAATATAATATTATATAAACATATAACATGTTTAACTTTAATTCTTTGCTTTTGTGAAGAAAGGGATGACATGCACAATTTATTGGATACCTTACTTTGAATTTTAGAAAAAGAAAATGAATTACTTCGAGGGGACAAACTTGAGGTGAAAGGGTCTAAAAGGCAAAGTTGAGGGTGACATTGTTGCTCACTTTCAATTAGCTTGCATAAAATTTCAAACACTAGGTCTCCTTTTTCATATTCTTAAAAAAAATTGATGGTTGGAACCGTAGATGATAAAACAATAAAAAAAAAAATGATGGGTGGAACTAGAGATGAAAAAACAGTATAAAACTAAAATTGATATTGACCGACTCTAACATTAGTCCAAAAAAAATTAGAACAATTAGGATAGGTTTAACCTTTTAAGTTATGTATATTTTTAATTGATATTTTATACATGGCTTGAAGTTATGTAATTTTTATATCAGATATATTAGGTATGAGACTTGTATATTATACAAATTATTTTTCTAAAAGATTTAATATAAAAAATTATAAGCATACATATTTTTTACAATATCAGAAATATTGAAATTTGTATTACGATCTTGTGAAATTCTTTCCTTCAATATTGTATAACTAGGTGTAAAACTCATGTATAATATGAGTTCATTTAAAAAAAATTATGAAACTTCTAAACATTTGAAAAAGTTTGAATTTATAAAAAAAATAGAAAAATTTTGAATTATTAAAATTAAAGTGTTTTTTTGTCTTTTAAATTTAAAAAAACAATTTAGATAAATAAACAAAGGAAACTAATTATGTTTTAATTTAAATTAGTTGAAATTAGAAGGAACGTCAATTATTGAAATTGATATGCATTTATTATCAAATTTATTGAAATTATTACATTTAAATATTACAAATATTATGTGAAATTTAATAAAATAGAAAAAACCACTAAATGCCATGTGGAAAAAATTTAATTAAAAATAACCACGAAATGACATGTGGTCAAATTAATAAGAATGTGACATGTGGCAAAAAGATTTTCATTTATTAGAGTAGATTTTGGAATTGTTAATAGAGTTTAGTTGTGAAATTAACTAAGATATTCATATTATCAGAGAATTAAAAATGAAGGAAATTAAGGTCTGCATAGCAATTATTTTGAGAGTTTAATATAATTAAATACCTTACATATATAAACTATGTATTTAATTCTAGAAATTTTAATTAAAAAAAGCAAAAAAATGCAAAAAAATGACATATAGAAAATAAGAAATCTATTATATCTTAGAAAATTACATGTGGTAAATGCATAGAAAATACCACATGTATGAGAAATCATTTTCATTGATTAAGTTAGATGTTGATTTGTACATATAACAAATAGGAAATAGTATGAAAACAATACATATTATAACTTTAAGTAACATACAAAAGCTAAAACAACGATAATAACATTCGTACTAAGAAAACCAATTAAATACTTATAAATCGTACAAATGGAATATATAAATATCAACAAACATGTAATATATTAGAACCTACATTATATAATGATATATATTTTTGTGATATTTCTCTAGAAGTTTACATTCATCATTACACATTTGACTAAGAAAAACTACATATTTATGAACATGCACGCTTAATCATTTTTTTTTTTTTTTATGTTTTTAACTATTTTTTATAATAACTTTTATGTTTCAACACATTCAGAAGTAGAAACAAAATTGTAACATCCCAAAAACCATGATAAATTTTTTATTCCTAAAAGACATTTTTCATAAAACCATAAGACTATCAAACATTGTTTTCAAACCAAACCCATAGAAATCAGTGTATCAAATAATCTCTCAACACAAAATCAACAGGAGAATGTGTATGATCACGTCTTCGCCTTGCTCCAATCATCTAAAGTACCTGAAAACTTTGAAATCAACAACTATAATCCAAAAATTAGCGAGTTCCCCTAAAATACTCCACATAAAAATACATATACAATGCATGCACACCTGGCTCACAACATAAAATTGGATTGCCCCTGGGCCCACAATAATCAAAATGGATTGCCCTTAGGCCCACAGTCCTCAAACTAGATTGCCCCTGTGCTCATAGCACACGACTGGATGTAGGCCCCGGGTTAGTGGGCCTAAGACACAAATCCGTATCGCTTCAACCCAAACCGTACTATGTCGACGTATGCAAACAATAATCAATAACCAACAAATACATGTAATCATATAGATCTATCAATTTAACATATCACTATAGCATACCAACATCATACACACAAGGACACATAATGCAATACAAACTATAGTGTGAAAACTCACCTTGTAGCCTAGAAGATAACAACACTAATCACAGATCCAATAATCGACACTATAGGCTACCTATATAACAAACAGGGACCAAAACTCAGACTAGAACCCAAAACACTTAATTTGTCCTAAAGTAAAACTTAGTCAAAATGTCAACTGTAACATCCCGATTTTCAAGTATTTATTTTTTAACCCCCTTAGTATGATAATTTTTTACATTTTGGCCCTTTGTGGCATTTTGGTGATTTTCGCTAAGGACTTAGTATATGGGGCGTACGTTATGTACGTTAGGCATACTTGGGCAGAGCTTAGTACGCTGGACATACTCCTCGTATGCAGGGCGTACATGGTGGATCCTCAAACCCTAATTTCTAGGGTTTGGTCCATATATATACAACATTAACTCCTCAGGATCATTCACTCTTCAGCCTCCATCTGGAAAATCATTCCTTAGCCAACCCTAATCCTTTCTAGTGCGTTTTTGAGCTTTGGTGTATATTTTGGTTTCCTTAAAGGACCAAGTTGGAGGAAAAGACCATCCTTGAAGATTGGAACACTTTGGATCCAGGATTCCATCATCTTTTGACACCCTTTGGAGGTATAAAGTTCTGAACTTGATGTTGATTTCATTTAGATCTTGTTAGCCTTATATTTGTGTTCATTTTGTTCCCATGAGCTTGGTATTATGAGTATGCGGTACTCTACTCCTTTTGAGTTGTCCTTTTAGACGTTTGGGAGTGTCTTGAAGCATAAAAATGTGATCTTGAAGGTGCTATTTAGCCCATGCATGTGTTAGAGGGTCTTAGTGGGTTAAGAACATAGGGTTTTGGACATTACACACTTATTAGTCATGCAAGACCATAAAGTTGGAAACTTTATGGTTAGGGATGTTAGTTTAAGGTTGGATCTGGAACTTGAGCAAAAGGGATTAAGGAATAAGCTCTTAATGGATGAATGGAGTACATGCAGCGTATGCTGGGCGTATCCTAGGTACGTCGGGTGTACTGAGTCAACCAGCCCATAATTTATCTCAACACTCATGTACGCGGGGTGTACGAGCTAGGTAAAGTGGGCATACTCAGCAACGTTTAACAAGTTTGACTTTGAATTTTCCGACTTTGACCAGGGTTGACCAAGCTTGACTTTAGGGTATATTGGGTATTTTGAGCCATAGTTAAGCATTGGTCTCCATCCGTTGAATAGGTAACCTGTAGAGGGGCGTACACAACCAACCTTGGACTTTGACTTTTGTTGACTCCATTGATCGTTGACTTTTTGACCAAGTTTGAGTTTAGGTCAAACTTGAGGGTTTTGATTGGTGATTAAGATTTTATTGATTTTGATGTTAGTAGATCCACAGGAGCAAGTGTGACCTCCCCAAAATCACGGCCAGAAAAGACCGTTTTAATTTATGCTTTTAAAATAATTTTAGAGTAAATCCATTAATTTAAAAGAGTTGCGGAATTGTTCCCAAAACAAAATATGATAAAATAAAGATTATCAAAGCATTTCATCAAGAGATGCATTTTCATTATATAACAATATTCAGGATGTCATGTTCCGATAAACAGACCAAAAGCATAAACAACAAAAGATAGACCATACAACAGTTACATATAACAACTGGTCTAATATCAAAAGATCTTGATAAGTCATCCAACTTATGCTCTCGCGCCACTACATGTAATACAACAAAACTGAGTGGGTCAGGCTTGGTAGTCTGGTGAGCGTATAGGGATTTCAACCCACAATAAATAATTTTGTTTAATTTCACCAACCAACAATAAACCGATTACCCATTCCCGTTATCCTCACTTTACGTCCCTAAAACAACATCTATCTCAAGGGACCTAATCTAGGAATTTCATCGGGATGGACTTTACTACGAGGGGTTTCCTCAGCAATAAAAGTCCTAAGGCAACCATGAGGGGGATAAAGTACACCGGTGAACACATCGTTCACAACACCTACAGGTTATGAGCCTGCTAGCATTCCACAGGCCTCTCATCTGTTTATCACACATCAACTATCTACCCACATTCTACCCAACATATTAGTAGATAAAAATATATATTTTTATACATAGTTTAAAACCTGTATAGCATTCTCATTCAATACATATTCCAAACAACAGATGAGACACATACACATAACACGTATTTCATAGAGAATAAATCATATCTATGAGATAGAAGAAAGTGAATATACATTCACACGTATAACAACAAAATATACACATAACAAGTATTTCATATAAAATACTTCATAATTATGCGTTAGAAGAAAATAACTACACACTCACTTGATCAGAAAATGATCGGACAACACTATGGCTTGTAGAAGTAGTATTCTTCGGTAGATCTAGAAGATCTTCACAAAAATTGGTTTCTCGCGGGCAGAGCTTCGGCTCGGGAATTGCCCTTCTCAGAATATTTGGGGCTTCGGGACTTGCTTCGGGGCTCAGGAATGATACCGGGGCTTTGGGATATTTCTTGCATGAAAAACGATGCAAAAACGAGAGAGAAAGAAGAGAAAAGGAGCAAAGAACTCGACAACCTCGACTTCCTTTTATTGGGGCTGGAACCTTCGATTATGCTGGGTGTAATCCTAGGTATGTTGGGTGTACACGACGTCATTGCATACGTATGTCACTCGAGTATCTCTCCTAACGAGCTCATCTTAAACCTCTTCTTCATAACACCTTCAAACTCTTTGCACAACTACGGACATGCAGACCTGAAGATGATGTCATCGACATAGATCTGCACCAGGATTTGATCCGTACTAACGTGCTTTATGAACAAGGTTTGGTCGATTGTGCCTCGTGAGTAGCCATGTTCGAGCAAATGCTTTGTGAGAGTCGCATACCAAGCTCTAGGAGCTTGATGCAACCCATACATAGCCTTGTCTAACTTGTAGACATGGTTGGGAAGTTTTGAGTTAATGAATCCTGGGGGTTGATCAATATAGATTTCTTCCTTCACCTTGCCATACAGGAAAGCAATCTTGACGTCCATCTAATATACTATGAAGTTCATGTAGGAAGCATAAGCAAGGAAGATACGGATAGCCTCCAAGCGGGCTACCGGAGCATATAATTCAGTGTAATCAAGACCCTCAATCTGTCTGAACCCACGAACAACCAACCTAGCCTTATTTCGTACAATTATCCCTGAATCATCCTGCTTATTACGAAAGACCCAACGTGTGCCAATAGACTTCTTTCCCTTAAGTAACTCAACCATCGTCCAAGCCCTGAGCTTTTCAAATTGATTCAGCTCTTCATGCATAGCATTTACCCAGCTAGGCTCATTCAAAGCCATTTCTACATTCTTTGGCTCAATTTGAGAGATAAAGAAAGAATAGAGACATGTATTGACATATCTACACTGACTTCTTGTTTTAACACCATCGCCCAGCTGGCCAATGACATTCTCAATCGGATGATCACGTTGAATTCGGGAGGGGATCTCCTGGCTGATATCATTGAGTGAAACGAGAAGATTATGAATGTTGATAGCTCCATCATTTGCTGAGGAATCCACTTCAGACGAATCAGTCTCATTAGTTGGATTTGCTACAAACTCATCAGCAATTTGTTCAGGAAAGAGTAGTTCCATAAGTGTTTGAATTACAACGGAAGCATCTCTAGTCATGAACTCTCTTTCAACAGGAGTAAGAAGTGTAGCATCAGCATCTGGAGTAATTTGTTGACTTGAAGATTCTAGAGAAGCAATTTGAACAGATGACTCCACCGAAGGATTAATAGAAGAAACCATTGGCGGTCTGTAAACAACCTCTTCATCTTCATCTTCAATTACATTCTTCGATCCAGAAGTAGAACCAGATAGGTCGTCAGATGACACGCAAAAAGATTTGAATAATGATGTGTAGTCGAACAACCAATCACGACCCACTCTAGTATCCGTTTCATTCTCCTCCAACCAGCACACTTCAAAGGATTCCATAATTTGCTTTGCATTCTTATTGTAGACCCTATATGCAGTGCGAGCAGCATACCCCACGAAATAACAGTCATCAACTTTGGCATTAAATTTAGGGTTGGACTCCAGGTGAAGAAGGGTGCAAGGGCAACCAAATACGCGAAAGTGGCTGACTGATGGCTTGTGTCTATATAAAATTTCATACGGAGTCTTCATTTGAGCTTTGTTGATCAAGACACGAGCATGCAGTGTTGATCGCCTCAGCCTAAAAGAAGACAGGAAGCTTGGATTCACAGAGCATCGTCCTTGCAGCGTCTTGCAGCGTTCGATTTCTCCGCTCAGCAACACCATTTTTTGGGGTGTGCGTACAGAACTATATTGATGCATAATTCCCTTTTCTGTGCAAAAGTGATCAAGAACTGCATTCTTGAATTCTGTTCCATTATCAGTTCATAGCGCCTTCACTCGGTGGTTTGTTTGATTCTCAATCATCACAATAAACTTCTTGATCAGATCAGCAATCCCAGATTTGTTGGATAAGAAGAAGACCCATGTACAACACGAGAAATCATCTATCATAACCAGACAGTATAAATTTTTGTTGATGCTTAGGACATTGACCGGACCAAATAAGTCCATATGTAACAATTGGAGCACTTGACTAATTGAGTTAACCTGTTTTGGCAGATGTGGCTTTCGATGATGTTTACCCTGGGCACATGACACACATTTCTCAAAAGTTATAAAGTCTCTGACTGGAAACCACGAACCATTTCGTTTTTCGCAAGACGATTCAAGTTCTTTACACTGGCATGCCCGAGTCTTCGATGCCACAGCATAGCATTTTGTTCGGAGACCTTTGAAAAGAGGCAAGTGACTTGATCAGGGACGTTGCTATTCATGTAAATTATGTAGGCATTTCCATCCCGCTTTGATTTAACAAGAATCCATTCTTCTGGGATGACAATGCCAGGATTTAAGATCAGACATTCCTTATCAGTGAAGTGGGTTGAATAACCTTTGTCGCATATCTGAGAAACACTCAAAAAGCTATGTGATAGCTTCATTTTATTTACTTCTTTTTATAGTTTTTTTTAGCACATTCCATTCGCATTTTAGTTAATTTCCATGCATATTTTCATTTTTGTTATTTTTATGACCATTTCGGGTACTTTCTAGTTTCTTGAGCATTATTGCAGATTTTAAGGAAACTAGAGGAGCGGGAGTGTGCGGGATCTTTTGGAAGGAGATTGGACTTGAAGAGCAGTGGGGATTTCGTGCTTGATAGTTGTGGAGGTGATTCAGGGAGTAGGCTTGTCGATTGCTTGAAGGCGCAGAAGTGTTGAACTTTAAATTTGAAAGGGCGCGGGAGAATTCTTGAGTGTGCAAGATCGATATTTAGGAGTTTGCAGAAGTTTTGAGTGATGTGGAAAGACAAATTGGGCTTTAATTGAAAAAATATTGAATAAAAATGGGCTAGAAGCTGATTGGATTCGAACTGGGCCAATGGATTAGCTGTGGGGGCCGATACTTGAAGAAGCCCAAAAATTTCATCGAACTCACGTGGCCCGCGTAAGATTTACCGCGGCCCACGTGGATTCCTGACAAGGGCAATTTCGGGATTTTACTTAGAGCTCTATATTGGGAAGGTTAGTGTGCCTCTTCAGCCTAATCTTTTACATCCGATTTTGACACTTTCTCTCTGGAGTTTTGGAGCACTTTGAAGGCCAAGAACTCTCAAGAACTTCACAATTTCACCTCTTAATTCTTGCTAAATGTTTGGTACAATCTTCTCTAATTTTGTTTCTTTGAGTTTAGCCATGCTTGGCTAAACTAATCTTGATTGACTTTGGTGAAATCCTTTGACTATTTGTTGAATGTTGAAGATTCCATGAACTTGTGTTTGAATCTTTATGAAAATGTTTTGTGTTTTAATATCTTATCACTAGTTGTATGTATGTTTTTATTCATGAGTTTAAATATGTTTGTGGTGATTAGTTGGCTAATTTCTTGATTAAGTAAAGGATCCTCAAATTAGCAATAAACAAATGATTTATGTGTTGTTTTTGCTTCACACAATCATAAAAACATTTCCTCCAACATGGTGGTGAAAGCATTTGACCCCTCTTGGATTTGGTGACTTTTTGGTTCTTAATGCTAGTTGACTTTCACTAATTACATGCTTAATGAAATTTGTGACTTTGACTAAGGAAATTATTATGGGCTTCTCTAACCATTTTAACAACTAAGAAAAGTCTAGGTAATCTCAAGCTTCTTGGATTACTATAGCCAAATTAAGGATTTAAATCAAGTATTGCACCATTGGATTCTAATGATATGTTCATCAAAAAAGTCAAAGTGAGAAAACCCTAAGTCAACCATCATTCCCTTATTGATTTTATATCAAAGTCTTATTTTTTTTTTTTGAATTTTCCATTTAAATCTTATTTTAATTCTAGTTTTATTTCAAGTATTTTAAAAGATCAAAACCCCCCAATTTTATTTTTAATTTATTGTTATTTTTCAAGTATTTTTACAAAGAGACTTTTCATAGAGTTATAAATTCAACCAATCTCCGTGGATTCGACCCCTTTACCACTATACACTATTTTAGTGTGTAATATTTAGGGTTATTATTTTTTTTGGCCTCGACAACCACCACTATGTTTTAACTCGGGAGCATAGTTAAAGTTCTCGAAACTTAGCACTCCATTAGACACGGTTCCTTTCTGAGTGATCTTACCATCTTCTCCACCCACAAAGGAAACAAACCCCCATTAAAATTATGAATGTTGTTCAACTGGGAGATGTCTCCTTTCATATGCCAGGAACAGCCGCTGTCGACATACCACGGTCTGACGACATTCCACCGCAACTGTCCCTGCAAAATGAGCGGAATTATTGAGATTTGGGGACCCAGGTCATTACAACCCTGGGTTTACCCTTGAAAATCACATATTTATCTTTTGAGATTTTTGTTTTTGAATTTTCACTTAAAGCAATTTTAGAGGTTAATGATGATTGGTTGGAAACAGATTTGGGAACCCATTGAAATTCAGGTTTTTGAAAAGACACATGTGATTTTGAAATGTTTTTCTTTTCCTTTTGCTCTGAACACCTAGAGTTTTGACCATTACTGGTTGAACATCCAGATCCTCCTTTTAACGAAACCGATCTCGGCTTAGCTTTATTCGATTTCGTAAAATTATTTGTGATTTTATATTTAAAAACATGTTTGCTTGGTTTAAAAACTGCCCTTTTCGTGTTATTATTTGCCTTCCATTCATCATCTCGAGGACGAAATCTCGAGGACTTTCTAGTTAAAGACCTTCCACGAGATTCGTTCTCTCCTCTTGGGGACAAGAAATGCACAAACGCTCGATTTAAACAATTTCGAGCAATATGTCCTGTAGTACCACAATTAAAGCAGATTTGCTTATTATTATAAGACTTGGTACCACTCTTATCAGATTTCAGGCTTTTATTATCTTTTCTAACATTTCAACATTTGTAAGTGCAAGTATTAGATTGTGTGGCAAATGTAGAAGATGTAGATGCACTCAAATCAAATTTTGCAAATTTTCCAAGAACAACATCACAATTTTCAAAAACATTAGTCTGAAACATCACATCATCACACACAAAATCATCGGTTTTGAGAATTTGACACACACTCATCACACATTTGAACACCAAACTTAGACACCAAATTATTTGACTCAAACTTCTCAGCCTCTTGCTCCCCCTGTATTACTGACATATCTGCACCTCAAGTAGAAATGTTAGTATCCAAAATCCTATCACTAGAACCTGTTGCTTTTTCAACGGTAGGTTTCCCATAGACCATATAAGGTTCTCTGTCAATCTTTTCTTGAGTCAGAGGAATAGCAGTGTAATTGTGATTAAATGGAGGAGGGACACGCTCATATCCTATTCCTACTTGTCTTTGGTCCTTCCACTGTGTTTGTTCCTTGATTATTTTTGCAACCCTTTCACTTGACACATCGTATTTTTTAAAATTAAAATCAGCATTTTCAAAACGAAATTTCAATGTGTCAAGTTCAGCGGTTACAGCAGCAAGTTTTCTTTTAATATGATCATAATTCTCACACTTGTTGCTGTAATCTTCTTGCAATTTCTTGAAGTCTTTTATTTTGTTCTCTAATTGAGTTTTTAGAGGTTTCTGATTTTTCCTAAGAGTATAGCCTTCATACTTAGGGTCCTCATTCTCTCTCTTAATTATCTCAATTTGGTCACATAAAAATTTAACAGTTTTAATACAAGATTGAGAGCAACCTATTTCACTGACCTCTGGTTTAGCAGACTTTGGTGTGGACTGAACCAAAAATGCAAATTGAAGACTCATCATTTCCGCCTCAGGATCCGTTTCAGCTTCCTTTTTCGCACCAGCATTGATCTCGGCAAAATGAGCATTTTTCAGGTCCTGAAATGTTCAGGGCTTGAATTTGATCTTCCCAATCAAATGATTGAGCCACCATAGCAAGATTTGTTGTCTGATTGTTGATAATAGATCCCCTATTGTTGTTTACTGGAACCATAGTTCGTTCAATATTTTCTCTTCTATCTGGTTTTGGACATTCTCTAGCGAAATGTCCAGGTTCATGACAATTATAGCACCGCAACTCTCCCTTATTAAACCCCAATGTCTGTATCGAGTTTAGGATGTTGTATTCTCCACATCCTCCTCTCTAGCCCTTATCTGGTGGTAACTTGGCCTCAAATCAATCTTCAAGAACCAAGATGCACCTTGCATCTGATCGAACAAATCATCAATCCTAGGAAGTGGGTAACGATTCTTCATCGTCAAATTATTTATTTCCTGATAATCTATGGACATCCGATGAGAACCATCTTTCTTCTTCATAAATAAAATAGGCACTCACTAAGGCGAATTACTCGGTCGGATAAACTGCTTGCCCAACAGCTCCTAGAATTGAGAGACAACTCTTGCAATCGAGGCCATACTAAAGATCAGACTGATCCTAAACTCCACCTGCCTCATGGGAGACACACTAGGTAATTCCTCCAGCAAGCCATCTCGAAACTGTAACACTCTAAAAATTCCAACCAATTTAAACTTTTCAAAAGCCACCCAATTTCTTTAAGTTATTACAAAAAGGTTTTCAATACAATTATTATCAGAGTCTTCCCAGAACCATTTCATAAAACATAAACATGAGCCTGCTCTGAAGCAAACTCTGGGCAAAACATCGCCCTCTCAGTGAACATACTGGTGATCTCCGTCACCGACTCCGAATCCTGCTTCAGCTCCAGGAACTCCTGAGCTAACCTCTCTCTCTCAACCCGCGGAACATAACGAGTGCTAAACATCTCCTGGAACTGATCCCATGAAACCGCAGCCCTCTGCGCATCCGAATATGACCCCATGGTCAATTTCCACCAATCATTCGCCCCGAGCCTTAACAGGTTCAGAGCGCACCTCACTCTCTGATCCGCAGGACACGGACATGTGAAGAAACAACCCTCCACATCTGACAACCATCTTATAGCCACTATCGGATCCTGAACTCCATCAAAAGTAGGGGGCTTCGTATTATCGAAATCCTAATACTGAAAACCTCTACCGGCTCCTCCCCCTGTCGCTGCTACAGCCGCTGTAGTCGCCGCGACAGCCGTCTCTGTAAGAGCTGCATAATGCTCATCAAAATACTCAACCATAGCGGTCTTGATCGACCCAAACAGTTCCGACAACTCAGCCCGGAACATCGCAGCAACCTCATCATGCAAGATCTCACGAATCCTAGCATCCAAATCGTCTATGCTCATCTGACCGATAACCTCGGGTGGTGCTGACCCACCCTGACCGCCCTCTCCTGCTCCCGATCCAGACCCGGATCCACTCCCAGCATGCCTCGTAACCACCATACTGAAAAACACCGCAAAACATCAGACGCTCCCCTAGAACCCCAGGAACCAACTCCCAACCCCACCCTAGTGGTTGTGGCTTCCTTGATACGCGTATGGGTCTTGTGCTTTCATTAGTACGGGCCCATACTACCTTCCACACCTACCCATATTTATATCAAGTATCACCATAACACCCTAGCGATGATCATACATAACAAGCACTCAACCCTCACTCCTAGAGGAACACTGGAAATCTCATACATAAAGAAACCCTAGGCTAGCAGGCATCATAAATCAGGCAACTCTATCATGAAATTCCTGAAGATCCCTAGCCTAGTACTAGCATGCTGTTCTATCATATCTCAAAAACAATTATCTTGTATGGTATTTTGGGGTTACTTACTGGCTCCGGCTGATCGTTCCGCGTCCTCTTTTACTCATTTTGAAAACCATTTTAAATTCTCTTGTGAAAACTCTCCTTTATTTTAGAATGGATTCACACGAATGTTCCTCCAATCCACTCAAACCAAGGCTCTGATACCAACTTGTAACACTCTAAAAATTCCAACCAATTTAAACTTTTCAAAAGCCACCCAATTTCATTAAGTTATTACAAAAAGGTTTTCAATACAATTATTATCAGAGTCTTCCCAGAACCATTTCATAAAACATAAACATGAGGAGCGGTACGATCACGCCTTCGCCTTGCCACGGTCTCATGGAGTACCTGAAACATTTAAACTACAACTGTAAGCCCGAAAGCTTAGTGAGATACCCCCAAAATACCAACCACATATACCATACACATAACATGCCATATTATAACAGAACACAGAACAGCCATGCACTTCGAGTCTACAATGCGATTGGTCCGCCCGCACCGGGCCTTCAATCCACCTGGTCCACTCTCTGAGTCTACAGTATGACTGGTCCGCCCGCACCGGGCCTTCGGTCGGCTTGGTCCATTCTCCGAGCCTCGGCATGTCTGGTCCGCCCTCTTGGGGCCTACAGCCAATCCGAACCGCTCTTTGGGCCTTCGAGATAACCGGTCCGCCCTGGATATGTTGGCCTACAGCACAAAGCAGGACCCGCCTCAACCCAACCCCAGTCCAACAACCACGTGCACATAAACATTCAATCATATAACAATTCACATCCAATCAAACCGATCTAGCAGATCACATAACATAACATCATCCTAACCAGGATACCGACCTAACCGGTCGCTAACATATCATCATCCTATATACCAGGATACCGACCTAACCGGTCATTAACATATGATCATCCTATATACCAGGATACCGACCTTAACCAGGTCTCTAACATATACCATCCTAACTACCTGGATGCAAACATAGCAAGCAATAACATAACAACAATACCCAGATTACAATCCGATAAAGGGTCGGCCTTGGTGCCGTAGACCCTGTCGATATAGTGAGGATAACTCACCTCGCAAATGGCGACTGAATCACGCTGCTCCAACCTCTGACACGAACTTCACCACTTATCAATAACCAAAACATTGAGCTCAATAAATACCAAAATACCCCTGGAAGACAACTGGTCAACACAAGACTATCTCTACTCGCCGAGTCACCCCACTTACTCGTCGAGTTCCTATGCTCTGAAACTCCCATAACACGACTCAACTCGCCGAGTCCCACAACTCTGAGTCTAATTGCACTCAACTCACCGTGTCATCCCTTGACTCACCGATTCACAGCTCAACCAGGAAAGGTTAGGACCTCACGACCAGACTCGCCGAGTCCAAGAACAGACTCGCCGAGTCCAAGGCTATCTTCAACCAATTCGCCGAGTTGTTCTTCCAACTCGTCGAGTTGCTGCCTATCTTCATGCAACTCGTCGAGTACACCCATGTGACTCGCCGAGTACCACTAGCTATTAACCCATACAGAGGCTTTCCAAGCCATGCAAGGTCTCCAATCCATGGATCTACTCTTATACAAACCATCCATCATGTAAAGTGGCAAACTTTACATGAATCCAAGGAGATCTAAGCATAATACACTCTAGGGCTAGGGTTTGGGACTAAAAGGCTTCATCAACAACTCTTGAACAGGGACTTTATGCTCTTTTGGATCATCACTACTCTAGATCTTAGGTAGCAACCTTAGATCCAACCTCCAAACTCAAAATAGCACTAGATATACTCCCCAAAATCCCACAAATAATAGATCTAGCTGGATAACAGCTCAAGCAACGAATCATTACCTCAAGAGAAGACTCCAACAGAAGAATAAGTCAAATCCTTGTAAAGCCCCTTGCTCTAAGCCTCTTATCTTCAAAGATCTCTTCAACAAACACTCCTTCAAGATCCAAATGCTCTCTAATTCTCTCACAACGAATATTAGGGTTTCTGGACTTCAAGGGAGAGTAAAGAGGCTGGGGAGAGGATATTATGTTCTTTATATAGGGCTCAACCCCCGGGATTAGGGTTTTCTCCACACAGCACCAACTCGTCGAGTCCAGCCACCGACTCGCCGATTTGGCCACTTAACACGCGACTAGAATCGCGACCCTACTCGCCGAGTCTACCCATGGACTCGCCGAGTTGACCATCCACATTTTCACTTTGAACCATGAACTTGCACTCCTGAACTCGGGATGTTACAATTCTCCCCCACTTAAATTAGGCTTAGACCTCGAAGCCTGCGGCAACACAACTCCAGAAACTACTCTCGCAATGCACCACCTGGCATTAACCAAACCAAGTTCCTCAAAACACTACCACCGAAACCTGAAACCCAACTCTTCCCCTGCGGTGTCCTGACCACCGCCTCAAGCCGGCCACCAGCTTCATCCTCTGATAACCACACTTATCAACAGAGTACCACTCCATGATACTTCACTCGTTCCAGATCACAATAATCACTTGACTCTTACGAGCTAGATATAACCCTGAACCACCGGGATCCCGACCCGGTACCACACTGCTATCATTTTCCTCGTCAGACATATCCTTCACCGAATTCACTGCTGAAACTTAACATGCTCCCTTTCTGAGTCCAACTCTATCCCTTCCATGTTGACAGGATGACACATCCTTCAGCTTCAGAGCAACTCCCATGAGTTCTCCTCCGCAATCACATACACAAGTTGAACCTGCTCTAACATCCTCGGGCTGGAAAAACCCGACACACTGGCGATACCTCCAACATCCCCAGGATGAGTTACCGCTACATACATAACCTCCTGATCACAACCATACTGAAAAATCCAAGGCTCCATCCTTGCCTCCCTTCCGAACTCCTCAGGTTCTATACCACCAGAAATTCATCCGCAACCTCAACAGACACCCAATCCGGATGTGCTTCCATACCACTGGTATTATCACAGTGCTTCAACAATCATAATTGAAATACTCTCGATCATCCATTCTCACTACTTCTTCCACTTCCGTGAACCAACACTCACACCCAGAGTTACATATCTTCCCCTTTCCTTATCCAAGGAAATCTACTTGCCAACCTTGCCACTACAACAAGTGCCCCGGTGCTTGCCCAACACTACACCATTCCCTTATAGCATAACCGCTATCCCATGCACCATACATGCTCTGAATCTGCTCGCAAGGACTCTCGAGTCCATGCACTACCTTCCACTAATCATGCTCAATACCCAGGACCAGACCTTCTGATGCTATCACATCGCAACATACTCATTCCATCTCCTCATACAGATCTATAAATACATGCAGAGTCTTCGGTATGACTGGACCACCTTACCAGGCCTTCAACCAATCTGGACCACTCTCAGAACCTTCAGCATGTCTGGACCGCCCTCCAGGGCCTTCAGCCTGTCTGGACCGTCCTTCGAGCCTTCGGCCTAACTGGTACACCCACCGGCCTTCAGTCTATCCGGACCGCTCAACTAGCATTCATCATCCCGAATTATCCCTCCTGGAAAAGTCTCCCATGCATACTGTTCTAGCCATCTAGGGATTCCGAACTCTAACTCCATCCTACATACTCAACCCCGACCTAATCCTAGGCCTTCCACAAGCAATCGCCCTTTTTACGAAACCCTTGGTTTGTATCCCGCCCCGTTTGCTTGTCACTTGCTCATACCAGCCTACGCTATCGGCTGACAGAACCTCTGTTGAATCCCAAACAGTTAATCAACCTCTCATGCTTGTCGATCTTCCGGAGAATTTTCCAATTCTCCCCACTTAGAGCACTGACTATCAACCACCGGTCGCCATAACCGACCTCCCTTAACAACCCTACACAACACATTCCCTTACACGCGAACTGGTTCCCACTAGAATGAGCAACCTTCACAAAATCACATATAAACACTGATCATTGCGGACTTGAAAGAAGCCCGACCTTCAGCTAACCACTCCTCAGACTGCAGATGCTACCCGACATTCAGACCAAAAGTCTGATTTCCCACAAATAATCCCCATGGATGATAACCAACGAAACTCCCAATACCAAAACCCTTAACCACACCATAACCCTCAAGGAACAAGCGAATACAATACCAAAAATCACACAACGAGACTAGCAGATATACAATACTCCATAATAATCATAAGATAACAAAATATCAAGAAGGAAACATACCCGCAGCTGCATCCGACACTGCCCTGACCTCCTCTGCTGTAAGCTGAAAAAGCACGACCCTAAGCCCTCGGGGGCTCCGCTCCACCCTGACCTCCACCCGCAATCTGCAGAGTGGCCGGTGCTAGAGCCTGCACCGGTCCTGTAACAAGCTGTGGACAGTTGACCCTGAAGTGTCCAACCTGATGGCAGTATTAACAAATCCTCAAATCCTGAACCGGGGTTGTCTGCCGACAATCCCTCGCATAATGCCCCTCCTTTCCGCACTTGCGACATGCACCACCGGACCTATAAACTCCGGTGTGACCCTTCCCACACTTCCCACAAGTGCAGCTGCTCTGATCTCCCAATCTAGAATCAACGGTCTTGGACCGTTTTAGCGCCGGCTGCGACTGTGTCGGGGCCTGCCTCTGCTCCCTCATCTGCAACTCAATCTCCAACTCACGCCGCCGAACGGCCTCCTACAACTATAGCAAGGTCTTGCACCTTTGCATAGACACAAACTGCCTGATATCCTTCTTGAGCATACTCAGATATCGGGACATTTGAGCCTGCTCTGAAGCAAACTCTGGGCAAAACATCGCCCTCTCAGTGAACATACTGGTGATCTCCGTCACCGACTCCGAATCCTGCTTCAGCTCCAGGAACTCCTGAGCTAACCTCTCTCTCTCAACCCGCGGAACATAACGAGTGCTAAACATCTCCTGGAACTGATCCCATGAAACCGCAGCCCTCTGCGCATCCGAATATGACCCCATGGTCAATTTCCACCAATCATTCGCCCCGAGCCTTAACAGGTTCAGAGCGCACCTCACTCTCTGATCCGCAGGACACGGACATGTGAAGAAACAACCCTCCACATCTGACAACCATCTTATAGCCACTATCGGATCCTGAACTCCATCAAAAGTAGGGGGCTTCGTATTATCGAAATCCTAATACTGAAAACCTCTACCGGCTCCTCCCCCTGTCGCTGCTACAGCCGCTGTAGTCGCCGCGACAGCCGTCTCTGTAAGAGCTGCATAATGCTCATCAAAATACTCAACCATAGCGGTCTTGATCGACCCAAACAGTTCCGACAACTCAGCCCGGAACATCGCAGCAACCTCATCATGCAAGATCTCACGAATCCTAGCATCCAAATCGTCTATGCTCATCTGACCGATAACCTCGGGTGGTGCTGACCCACCCTGACCGCCCTCTCCTGCTCCCGATCCAGACCCGGATCCACTCCCAGCATGCCTCGTAACCACCATACTGAAAAACACCGCAAAACATCAGACGCTCCCCTAGAACCCCAGGAACCAACTCCCAACCCCACCCTAGTGGTTGTGGCTTCCTTGATACGCGTATGGGTCTTGTGCTTTCATTAGTACGGGCCCATACTACCTTCCACACCTACCCATATTTATATCAAGTATCACCATAACACCCTAGCGATGATCATACATAACAAGCACTCAACCCTCACGCCTAGAGGAACACTGGAAATCTCATACATAAAGAAACCCTAGGCTAGCAGGCATCATAAATCAGGCAACTCTATCATGAAATTCCTGAAGATCCCTAGCCTAGTACTAGCATGCTGTTCTATCATATCTCAAAAACAATTATCTTGTATGGTATTTTGGGGTTACTTACTGGCTCCGGCTGATCGTTCCGCGTCCTCTTTTACTCATTTTGAAAACCATTTTAAATTCTCTTGTGAAAACTCTCCTTTATTTTAGAATGGATTCACACGAATGTTCCTCCAATCCACTCAAACCAAGGCTCTGATACCAACTTGTAACACTCTAAAAATTCCAACCAATTTAAACTTTTCAAAAGCCACCCAATTTCATTAAGTTATTACAAAAAGGTTTTCAATACAATTATTATCAGAGTCTTCCCAGAACCATTTCATAAAACATAAACATGAGGAGCGGTACGATCACGCCTTCGCCTTGCCACGGTCTCATGGAGTACCTGAAACATTTAAACTACAACTGTAAGCCCGAAAGCTTAGTGAGATACCCCCAAAATACCAACCACATATACCATACACATAACATGCCATATTATAACAGAACACAGAACAGCCATGCACTTCGAGTCTACAATGCGATTGGTCCGCCCGCACCGGGCCTTCAATCCACCTGGTCCACTCTCTGAGTCTACAGTATGACTGGTCCGCCCGCACCGGGCCTTCGGTCGGCTTGGTCCATTCTCCGAGCCTCGGCATGTCTGGTCCGCCCTCTTGGGGCCTACAGCCAATCCGAACCGCTCTTTGGGCCTTCGAGATAACCGGTCCGCCCTGGATATGTTGGCCTACAGCACAAAGCAGGACCCGCCTCAACCCAACCCCAGTCCAACAACCACGTGCACATAAACATTCAATCATATAACAATTCACATCCAATCAAACCGATCTAGCAGATCACATAACATAACATCATCCTAACCAGGATACCGACCTAACCGGTCGCTAACATATCATCATCCTATATACCAGGATACCGACCTAACCGGTCATTAACATATGATCATCCTATATACCAGGATACCGACCTTAACCAGGTCTCTAACATATACCATCCTAACTACCTGGATGCAAACATAGCAAGCAATAACATAACAACAATACCCAGATTACAATCCGATAAAGGGTCGGCCTTGGTGCCGTAGACCCTGTCGATATAGTGAGGATAACTCACCTCGTAACTGCCAACTGAAGAGATAAGATCACGCTGCTCCAACCTCTGACATGAACTTCATCACTGATCAATAACTAAAACACTGAGCTCAATAAATACCAAAATACCCCTGGAAGACAACTGGTCAACACAAGACTATCTCTACTCGCCGAGTCACCCCGCTGACTCGTCGAGTCCCTATGCTCTGAAACTCCCATAACACGACTCAACTCGCCGAGTCGCCCCAAGACTCGCCGAGTCCCACAACTCTGAGTCTAATCGCACTCAACTCACCGTGTCATCCCTTGACTCACCGATTCACAGCTCAACCAGGAAAGGTTAGGACCTCACCACCAGACTCGTCGAGTCCAAGGCTATCTTCAACCAACTCACCGAGTTGTTCTTCCAACTCGTCGAGTTGTTGCCTATCTTCATGCAACTCTCCGAGTACACCCATGTCACTCGCCGAGTACCACTAGCTCTTAACCCATACAGAGGCTTTCCAAGCCATGCAGGGTCTCCAATCCATAGATCTACTCTTATACAAGCCATCCATCATGTAAAGTGGCAAACTTTACATGAATCCAAGGAGATCTAAGCATAATACACTCTAGGGCTAGGGTTTGGGACTAAAAGGCTTCATCAACAACTCTTGAATAGGGACTTTATGCTCTTTTGGATCATCACTACTCTAGATCTGAGGTAGCAACCTTAGATCCAACCTCCAAAATCAAGATAACACTAGATATACTCCCCAAAATCCCACAAAGGATAGATCTAGTTGGATAACAGCTCAAGCAACGAATCATTACCTCAAGAGAAGACTCCAATAGAAGAATAAGTCAAATCCTTGTAAAGCCCCTTGCTCCAAGCCTCTTATCTTCAAAGATCTCTTCAACAAACACTCCTTCAAGATCCAAATGCTCTCTAATTCTCTCACAACGAATATTAGGGTTTTTGGACTTCAAGGGAGAGTAAAGAGGCTGGGGAGAGGATATTATGTTCTTTATATAGGGCTCAACCCCCGGGATTAGGGTTTTCTCCACACAGCACCAACTCGCCGAGTCCAACCACCGACTCGCCGAGTTGGCCACTTAACACGCGATTAAAATTGCGACCCTACTCGTCGAGTCTACCCATGGACTCGCCGAGTTGACCATCCACATTTTTTCTTTGAACCCTGAACTTGCACTCCTGAGCTCGGGATGTTACAGAAACTCCCTAACCACTGGCACATCTGCAACCACAACCTTCCCCTCAACTTGAGTGCCGAGCATATATGGGAGATAACCCAAACATCCATGTTGGAGATACTGCCTAGCCATGGCAGCCGAATAAAAAGCAGAACAACCCCTGGTACCCTCATTATAAATGGTTAGCTCTCTCCCACTTGGGGTTCAAACCACCAACATCTACCTCTTGAAATCGATCACAACTCCAAAACTGCTCAACCAGTCCATCCATACGATCACATACACATCCCCCATAGGGATGGGAATCAAGTCAATCGGATAGGGCATCCCGAAAATCTCCAAGGCACAATCATGAAAAATACTCGAAGTAGAAACCTTGTGTCTGTTGGCAATGGAAACTCGCAACAGGCACTCCAACATTCCAAGGGACATATCGAAATCCCTACTGAAGGGCTTAGATACAAAGGACCGACTCGCACCCGATTCAAAAAGCACAATAGCAGGAAAAGGAATTTACTAAGAAGGTACCTATTAGGATCACAAATATAAGCATATAGATGTTGGATTAGATGTCTAAGCCTATAACTATTATTGGTATGTACTTGACCCGAGTGTAGCATGGTCCATTTGGGTTGCATATCATCAGGACAATTTGTTAGGATGGACTTTTGAGAGAAGGTTATTTACGGTTTATTAATATATTATAAGTTATAATATATTAATATGAAATCGTATGTTTTAATTAGTATCGATCAAAAATTAATTTGGAATTAATTTAGTGATCAAAAGAGACTAATTAAATCTATGGGGACTAATTATGATAATTAGTTATATTTATATGTGTTGGGCTTATGATCCATGTTGGACCAAGTTTATGTTGGATACATAAAGAGTTGGACCACATGAACCATGGATCATAAAACCCATGGGTATGGATTATGGGTTATACCCATGACCCTTCGAATCCTACATATAAATAGGTTACTCCATAGCCAAAATCACCACTTCTTTTCTTAGAGAAATATGGAGGTGTTTTGGTGCATGGAATTCTCTCTCAAGAGCCACCTTTGTCCTAGGTGTGTTGTGATTTCATTTGAGGCATTTCATACTATTGGTGCTAAGCTCTTAAGGCCAAATACATCAAGACTTCAAGCCACATAAAAGGTATGTTTCACTAACTAGTATATTATATGGTTTATGTCAAATGCATGCTAGTTATAGGTTTAATGCCTTGGAAACCATTTGCGTGTATAATTAGTGAAAACATAGATCCAAGGTATTTAGGGTTGTATGTGCACCATAGGATGTTGTATTATACGAAAACCCAACAGTGGTATTAGAGTCATGGGTTGTTTTTACTATATTTGATGCAAATGTATTTTTTTCAAGTTGATGGAAAAAAAAAAGAAAAAAAAACATGAAGTTTGTCAAATTTTATGATAATTACTTGATTTTATGAAAAACTAATAATTTTAAAATTTGAGTCACTTTACTACAAGAGTTGAATTAGGTCAATTTATTAAAATATAGAATGATATGATTATTTTATTTGTTTTAAAAGTTTGATCTAAGCGGTTTTAAGGAGTTACAAATTTTGTCATAAAATTTTGGAACTCAAAAGTTTTTTTAAAGTTATGATCTTAAGAGTTTTGAAACTTCCATAAGTTATGGATGTGAAATGTCTCATTTATTAACTCTTTAGGTTATGAAGTCCAAGAGTTTTCAAAGGATAATTGTCAAAGTTTCAAGATTTGTATTAGTTTATATGATTATCTAATTTCTTAAAAATTGTTGATGTGAAGTATCTTTACTTATGAGTTTAATCTAGATCATAGAAAAATTATTTGATTATTGTGTTAATTTGAATATTTGATCTTAATGGTTTTTATGAACTCCATAACTTGTCCTCATGTTATGGAAAGTGAAGAGTTTTTCTTTTTAAAGTGTCATTAAGTCTCATAGGTTATGAAAATAGAAGAGTCTCTATTTTTAATGTCGTCATTAAATGATTTAATGTCTTCCATAACTTGTCCTCAGAACTTGAATTTTTTTTTTCATTAAACCTTAATTAAACTCATAAGTTATGAAAAAGCCAAGAGTTTTGAAAGGTTTCAAAACTTGTCCTCAAGTTTTGGAATTTGTAAAGTTACCCCCCATGTATACTTTAATCCAAACTAGACTTTAGAATTTTAAAAGTTAAAATTCAACCCTTATACTTTATAATATTATAAGTTAATAATATTTATATATATGTATAAGAGTAAAGTCGGTCTTACCGTTAGTATGCCTCATTCATGAAGCCGGTCTATAAGGGGGTATAAGGTTACTGCCTATAAAATGGCAGTTTAATGGGTGTCCACTCTCACCCACTGCTTTCTTGACTGGTGGAGGGTCGTTAGCCGAACGGGTAGGACAAGGACTAGAATTCTCCTTTTATTAAAAGTATTAATGATAAATACTAAGTAACTAAACTCTTATAAATACCCAATCTTAGTTACTTAGGAAAATGTGAATAAGGTGCTAATCCATGAAATTACACTTTGCACTTTGTTTAAGTCGGTTAGTGGAGCGTGTGTGGTTAACCGGCACACTAACTCGTATTTAACAAGGTAGGCAAAGGGTAACTTAATGTTTATCATAGTATCGATGGAGCATGTGTGGTTAACCGACACATCGATTGAGGGGTAAACACTTAAGGGTACCAAGTAATTTGCATGGTTACTTCACACCTTGTTTTGTGATCCTCGGCATCCCAGTCACAAAACCTGAAGTGCACACTCGAGATTGAAACATGCCATTGAACAGCTCAATGAATCTCAAAGATCTAGGAGTTTCAAAAACCAATTAAAACCTAATAATATATATTTCGTTTTCATGGTGGAAATTGGTGAATTGTCATTCGCTTACCTTCAAATATTTTATAGCTTGAATTATGGGATCCCTCTTCCAAGTTATAAAAGTATTGTGTTGGGTCCTAGCCTTAATATTTCATTTTGGGTGTTATATTAAGGACTTTAAATCAACTATCTTGAATATCTCCCAAAAGATGTCTGGTTTAGACATTTATGATCTTCCCAAATATCTTGGAACTTCACTTCCTCCACCTCCTCCAATTATTCTCCCAAACCCACAAGTTCAAGGTCACTCAAGCCCTATTGGCAAGGCAAGGTCTAGGTGTGATTACATCTTGGAGATGAAGTCATATACTGACAAGTCGAGAGAGTTGGGTGTCAAAGTCTTAAGAAAGTTAGTGGTTCAATCACTTTCTAAGTCACATAGTGAGTTCCTTGGGACTCCTATGAAACAGACTATGACAAGACCCTTAATGATCTTATCTATTTGCTTTGTGTTGCTAAATCAGAAATGATTTAGTGTACTAGTAAAGCAAATTTGATTAGGATATCAACTTCCCAAAACTTTATGGACAGGGACAATAGTGACACAGGAAATCCTGAAAAGCATTCTCTTCCCAATGGAAAGGGATCGACCATAGTCAACTCGGTTGACCAAATGGTAAAGAGAAAGGCTAAGTCTGAGATAGTCCCATGTACTATTACCTAATGGTCCATATGGTCCTATTGCCAAAAGGAAAGGGCATTTGTTGCGAAGCTGTCAATTTTACCTGAAATATCATAAGGCTAGTAAAGTCAATAAGTTTGACTCTATTTCAGGTAAGGTCCACTATCTAACTCGGTTAAGTTTCTATTATGAGATTCTTATTACAAGATGTGACTGGGTCACATGTTGATGTTTAAGAATCAAAGGAAAAGTGAAGAAACTTAAAGAAAGAGTATGTTGAATCTGATCGCGAAGATGGATTTCTATCACTTGATTGAAGATTGGATTCTTGAGCTACTCTTAGGAGTTATGATAGATTGCTAGGAAACAAGTAATAACATAGTTTTCATTTCAAGTTACATTGTAAGGAAAAAAAATTTCCGCATTTTAAAATAAATAAAAGTTTGTTTTACTTCATTTTTATCTCCTTACAATGGCATTCATGAAAACTTGATGTTTGTATGTTTATAGCAATATTGGAAATATGAATTTGATTCGTTCATTTGTGGCAGTGTCTAAATTTACCAAATAAGGAAAGATTCTCATCGGCCAATTTTCAATTTGACCGAAACTTGGAATCATGCAAGTTGTATAGTATGATGAATGAGAACTTTCGAGCATTGGAAAAATTAAGACTAACTACTTGTTCACATGGATGTGTGAGTCAAGAGAAGGACTAAGGGATCGAGTACACTTTCTTGTGCACTTGTCAAAGTCCACCACAAAAGATGGATAAGACTATTCGTCATGATTTACTAAGGTTTAGTAAATATGATTATACTTACAAGCTTAAGTATAATTCTGAAACATTGGAAAATTTTCAATGTATGATAGAACAAATAAGAAGAATCAAATTAGGCAGAAGGATAAAAGTTTCTCAAATCTGAAAAGATGGGAGAGTACTTTAGTATCATGTTTTAAGGTCATCTTAATGATTTTGAGACCTTATCACAATTCATTCTCTAAGTACATTCTGATAGTTAAGAAGAGGAGTTATGAATTGTTGAAGTGGTTAAAACAAGAAGATGATTCATACTTCATTACAAAACAATTCATAGAGTTATACTCTAAGATTGTAACATGAGTGACATGTCTTAAAGAAGGTTTAAAACACTTGTCAAATATAAGAGTAAAAGTTTTCTACTCTTGTACATTTGAAATTGGTAAGTTGTGATGTTTTGGATAAAACAAAGACCAACTAAGGCTAATTGTGTTAAGTGTCTGTCTTGATTAGAATCCACACTATCTCTTGAATATTTGGGAAGAAAGTTGTATAGGTCAAGGAGACAGTGGGAGTCTAAAAGATCCTAAAAAAAGGTTTCAAGAATTAATCAAGAATAAAACCTGTATTTCATCGCTAGCACACAAGTATAGGTTTATAACCTATCGTGCTGACATTTCTGTGCCTATTCCAGTTAAGTTGGCTATACATTTGAGTTCTACATGTTCTCAATTGTTTGCATAACTACTTGGAAGCAATGGCAGGCCCTTGAGCTGCCAAGTGGCAAGAAGTTAAGATTGCACAAGTTCAATCCATATGAGTTTGGATTTGTCATTATCCTTGTCCTGTGACTATGGTTTTGACAATTCACATGGATAAGAACACATACACCATTAAATCTAAGTGTCATAAGGTTTCTCTTCGATTCATGAAAATGATGGTAAGGAAACTTTTTCACTAAGTAGATTTTGAGTAGATAGCAATTGTGGGAATGCCAAAAGGTCTAAACATTATGATTACGACATCCCTCTTCATAATTGTTTAGACACACATGTGAGCTATCTAAGAGAGGTGTATGATATTGATAAAGTCTTATCAAGGCAATCTAGTATCAGAAATTTGAACTTTGGTAAGAAAGTCAATAAAGTATTGATTTCTAGAAGTTCAGTTGATTTCTGGGTACATGTCAAAGCTAGTGGGAGCATAAGTGTTATGCTAATAATCATCATGTTAGTGGGAGCATGATAATTATGATAAGTATTGCAAGTTAGCAATGTTAATTATAGAAAACAAAAGTTTCAATTCGTGAGGTTGCAGGGGTTGAAAAAGTTGTTTTGCTATAATTAAGGGAGAGGAAATTATACTTCATCTCAAATCTAAAAGCTTAGATTGAGGTCTTAATCGTATTTAGTCAAGAATATATATGAATTTCATGTTGGGATGGCTCAACATAAGGAAATTCTATATATGGGTTCATTATTTGTGTTCTAAAATTCGATTATGATTACGGCATCCCTTTTCATAATCCGAATTATGAGAACTTGGCAAATAGAAATGGAAATATTATAGCAAAAGAATGGCTTAGTCTTTTTGTGAGACATCATGAATCGTGTCCCATATGCTTCGGATATAGGATCGATTACATGTGCTATATTCACTCTTTCTAAGTTTTTCCAAATGCCTGGGGCATCAAGAAGAGAAAAAGGTATAGAAGTTGATATGACTAAAATGATTAAGCAATTGTTGAGGACAATCTAAGGTTTACCAAAGATTGGTTGCTCAAGGACAGTTGTAAGTATAGTATTAATTCTGGAAGGACCATATTGACATAATCTGTAAGGAGGCAACTCTTGTTCAGTAGTGATAGTCAAAATGGAATATGGAAATGCTTCAAAGTTAGAAAGTATGCAATCTGTATGATTAGGAAACTTAATGAAAGAAGGATGTTTCCAAGGAGTTGATCTCCTTTGGAATACTCTGTAATGATTGTTGCCAAGTCTTTGTGAATTTGTGCATAATCATTACAAGAGGATCAATGCATATAGTTTAGAATCTAACAGATTTCAGTAAATGGAATGAATTTGGAATTCTTGCATTTGCAGTAAGATTTGGGACTGTGAAATGAGAGTCACTGGAGTTATGTTCAATTGATCTATTTCACAAAGTAAAGATCATAGACAAAACATAGTATGCATACTTGGTGTGTGGCATGACTAGTGTTTAGAAAAACATAATGTACATGCTTGGAGCATAGGAAAACTATTGTTTTAATTCAAGAATAAAGTTGATAGCTGAAACAGTATACAATGAATAATGTGTAATCATATGGTGATAAATAAAGGTGTTTTATTTATATTCATAAGTTCTGAGACCATATTGGATTCGATTATTATTGTGTTTCACTTTGCATGTTTTGACTTCCAGAATAACTAGGTCATTGTTCTGATTGACTAAGTTATTCAAACCATCCACAGTCGGTCATATGTTGGAAGTAGATATGAATCAAGACTGTCATGGGTTGGGTTTGTAGAGGTCTAAGATGTTGGACAAGGTGGTGCTACAACACTCATGAGTGCTCATAAGCTCTGAGTATTGGATTCAACCCGCGCTCATTGGAATCACTTCATGGATTTTATCACGAGTGATCATGAGACGATAATATCTTATATTCTTCAAACCTAGAGATATGAGTTGTTACTATGAGTTGGTTATACATTGATTGCACGAAAACGCATTGGTAACTCGATGTTATAAAACGTGCCTTTGTGTATGATTCAACAAGTAGTAGAACAAGCCATATGAGTCGAAGTTTATCCATTCCTTTTACCTTCGGGATAAAAGCGATATCTGTGGGCCCCTCGATGATTTGATGATGACAAATGGAAGTGCTCGGCCGGGCCAGGACAAATTTGATTTGTTCAATTAGTCAGTCGTCATAAATCGGACATCGGGAAACAACAAATGGACAAAGAGAATGATTATAATCCGTGTCTCAGTCCATATGATATCTAGAATGGAGGAATATATGATCCCTTATCTAATGGACGTGTCATTGATTTGTTCAGAGTTCGACAACAGCTTTAAGAGCTATGATTGCTAGTCAGGTTATGAAGTCGTACTTGCAATAATAGTTTTAGACTTATCCAAGTGGGAGACTGTTGGATTAGATGTCTAAGCCTATAACTATTATTGGTATGTACTTGACCCGAGAGTAGCATGGTCCATTTGGGTTGCATATCATTAGGACAATTTGTTAGGATGGACTTTTGAGAGAAGGTTATTTATGGTTTATTAATATATTATAAGTTATAATATATTAATATGAAATCATATGTTTTAATTAGTATCGATCAAGAATTAATTTGGAATTAATTTAGTGATCAAAAGAGACTAAGTAAATCTATGGGGACTAATTATAATAATTAGTTATATTTATATGTGTTGGGCTTATGATCCATGTTGGACCAAGTTTATGTTGGATACATAAAGAGTTGGACCACATGAACCATGGATCATAAAACCCATGGGTATGGATTATGGGTTATATCCATGACCCTTCGAATCCTACATATAAATAGGTTACTCCATAGCCAAAATCACCACTTCTTTTCTTAGAGAAATATGGAGGTGTTTTGGTGCATGGAATTCTCTCTCAAGAGCCACCTTTGTCCTAGGTGTGTTGTGATTCCATTTGAGGCATTTCATACTATTGGTGCTAAGCTCTTAAGGCCAAATACATCAAGACTTCAAGCCACATAAAAGGTATGTTTCACTAACTAGTATATTATATGGTTTATGTCAAATGCATGCTAGTTATAGGTTTAATGCCTTGGAAACCATTTGCGTGTATAATTAGTGAAAACATAGATCCAAGGTATTTAGGGTTGTATGTGCACCATAGGATGTTGTATTATACGAAAACCCAACAATAGAAATATAACTTGATAGAATAATAAATGAATACATACTAGTAACAACGTTAGGCACCGCCCTGGATTCCTATGCAGTAAGCTGAAACACGTGACCCCTGGCCCCCGGGGCCTCAGTCCTCCCCTGACGGTCATTCATGATGTGAAGGGTTGACGGAGTCGATGCATGCACTAGTCTAGCAGCAACTAATGGACAGTTGGACTTCGCATGGCTAACCTAATCATAATGGTAACAAATCCTGGTGCTCGGTGGCGGAGCCTGCTGGCGGAAATCCTTCACATAATGGGCCTCCTTGCCACAATTATGGCACCCAATCGTTGATCGACACGCTCCCTTGTGTAGTATCCCGTACTTGTCACAAATGCAACCCCTCTGGCCTCCAGATCGTGAATCAACGGGCTTGAACAACTTCTCTGCTGGCTATGTCTGAACTGGGTTCTACTTCTTTTCTCTCGACTGGGTCTCAATCTTAATCTCTCTCTTCCGTTCGAATGACTGTAGCTTAAAGGGGGGATGATAATGCTGAGTCAACACAGCTCACGAATCTCCATCTTGAGCATACTTAAGTAACGAGACAAATAAACCCTCTCTAATTAGTCTCATCATGTGTTAGACTAAACTCTAGTGGTAATGATACTAGGTTTTGTCCGAAGGAAATTGTGTTGAGAGTAACGAAGTGCTGTTCGAGTGCCGAGTCACCACCTTATCAGGTGAGTGCATAGTTACTTTCATCTTACACGTAGATATGAAGTATTTTATATAAACTACGTGTTATGTGTGCATATTATCCGTATACCTGCTATCTATGCTGGATGAATGATTTTATATAAGTTTTATATGATTTAAACTATATATGTATTTATATTTACATAATATGTTGGGTAAAACATGAGTATATGGAATATGAGTTGGATGATGAGTTGAGAGGTGATATAGACCATGAGGTAAGGGTGAGAGGTGGACGATGTGAGAAGCCTTGTTCCCATATGCTGGCCTCGTCATCTAGCAGAGTATGGATGACAACCACAGACTATTCTAGACAGTCCAGTGGAACACTAGCAGGCTCGCAACCTGTAGGTGTTGTGAACGATGTGTTCGCTCGGTGTACTCTAAACCTTGGCGATCATGCAGACTTGATGCCTAAACCCTGGTGACTATGCAGACTTAGTGCCTAAACCTTGGCGATCATGCAAACTTGATGCCTAAACCCTGGTAACCATGCAGACTTGGTGCCTAAACCCTGGCGACTATGCAGACTTAGTGCCTGTTGTGTAAACCGTGGCAACGATGGACTTCGTGCCAATTCATTAGGATGATCCTTAGGAATGAATGAACAAGGAATAACTGATTATTTGGGTCGATCCTTAAGAGTAAAGAAGATAATGGGGATGGGTAATTGGGTTGATTGTTTGATGTTTAAACATAATAATTATATTATTGTGGGTTGAAAACCCTATGTACTCATCAGGTTTCCCAACCCGACTCACTCAGTTTATTTATATCACATGTGTTGATATGAAGTCACATTACACTGAGAGATTAATGAGATATAAATCACTAGTGATAATGAATATAAGTTTTGTTTATACTTATGTTTCTGTATTAACGATGACATCTCAAATGTTTTAAAATGAATAAAAATATTTTTCTTTGGAAATGCTTTGATAACGTATTTTTCATGTTTTATTGGAAACAAATTCCGCAACATTTTTGTTAATAGAGGTACTCTGATTTTTATAAAACGTAAACAAAATGAGTCTTTTCTGGCCGTGAAAATGGAGATGTCACAAGTGGGTCGGGTTTGAGTAATTCAGGTATTACCCGAAATATATAATTTTTTTTGAATTGCACCTGAAAATAAATTTAATGAAATAAATACGTCGTGCTTTATTAGTTTTGTTTATATAAACAAACAATACATAAATGAAGTTACTCAAACTTTGAACATTGAGATTTTTTAGTCAATAATACTTGAGATATCAAGTAATCTTTTAACAGCTTAATCTAATCTAATAAGTTGTTAAAAAAACAAATACTTAAAGATCTTAATTTAAAAGTTTAAAATGTTTAAGATAATTGTAGCCATAAGTTTTGCAATGTTCTGAAGTTTCGTCAAGTTAATGAGTTTGTTAGTTGTAATAAGAACTATAATTTAGAAAACAGTTAAGTTTTAAAGAACATGGTGATATATAAACATTTGCTTTTAATATTGTTAGTGTTATACTGTCATAATAAAAGAGATTCATGTTTTACAATAATGATAGTTAGTTTAAGTGAGATCAAATACGTGCTACAGAGTAGAAGCTCTACGAAAAAAAAAAGAATTTTTAAAATAATTCGGGTAATTCGAATATACCCGAAACCCAACAAACATACCCTATACCTGACCTGAAAAAAAAAAATCTGGTTACCCGAATACCCGAAAATTTTTACTCGATACCTGATTTACACGACCCAATTTACCCGATACCCGAAAAATCGGACGGATAATTCGGGTATCAGGTATTTTCAACAGGGCTAGAACTAATTAACAACTCTTAGGCTTGGGTTGTATTTAGATCTTTCCATTTATATGCAAACAACATAGGTTTGAATTTTTTTCGTGGGCGTTTTAAATATTTTTCCAAAACAAAGAGGCATTCATCTGTGACGGAGCTATATTAGGGTGAAGGTATTATAACATCCTCAAAAAAATTGTTCTATATATAAAATACAAATTATGTGTAAACATGATCAATGTTATCCTACGTTCTGTTCAAATGATTATACCATGTTTTTAATGCATGAAATTGAATAACTACATAAAATATATATTTTCCAATTACTATAGAAAGTGTAGAGAGAATAAGGCTATGTTTGGCGGACTAGCTGAAAAGTTAGCTGATGGCTGAAAAGCTAGTTGTTAAATAAAAAGCTAGTTGATAGCTGATAAAAAATAACGTTTGATAAAACTAGCTGAAAAGCTAGCTGAAATATATAAAATTACATAAAATGACATATAAGAGTATATGTTTCTATAATTAAATAAGGGGTGTATTTGGAAAATTTTAAAAAACTCCTAAAAAGCTAGTCTAAAAAGTTTTTCATAAAACTAGCTTATAAGCTAGCTAATAAGCTACATTTTGGCTTACTAAACACGACAACATAAAAAAGCTCGAAAAATAAGATAGTTTATCAGCTAGTTGTGGCGCGCCAAACACAGCCTAAGTTGTGGAATAACATCGATGATCAAGTTTTAAATAATTGTTTAGTCATTTTTATTTAGAAGGATGTGTTTTTACAAGTTCTTGATGACAATATCATTAATCGATTTCAAGACATGACGGCTAGACGAATTCAATTGTAAGTTTTGCTTAAAATATATATTTACACGACTTTAGATATTAAGAAACGTTTTGCATTTACTATTTTGAATCTTGACAATATTTGCCCCGTATGAAAATTCTTGGCTTCGCCACTGATATCCATCTGTGTCTATCGATCGGAAATAAAACAACAACATTTGGGCCGAATTCGTAAATTAAAACTACACATTCCTTGGATTCAAAGAATCACATGTCACTCATCTTCCATAGTATCGATTACGGTGATAAAGAGAAGTGATGGTTGAGGACGACGTTGGAGTGGGCATCGTTTAGCGGAGTGGCATGGTTGCGATAGAGTGAGTGTCGTTGATTTGGTCCTGGCAGCGCTTAGTGGTGGTTTTTAGAGAGATGACCGGTGCAATGGTGTTGTGCATGTGCAATGGTGCTCTGGTGGTGGTTATGAGTGGTATGACTTGCTTCAATAAATAAATCATCTGTAATTTGTATGCGAACGATGGTGGTGGTTATGAGTGGTATGACTTGCTTCAATACATAAATCATTTGTAATTTGTATGCGAATGAGATAAATGTTTTATTTATTTATTTATTTATTTATTTATTTTTTTTAATTTTCTCCTCAAATCATGCAGATAAAAAAAAGATAAAAGCTTATTTCAAAAAAAAAATCATCTTAAACTTGGCCATGCAAACCTTTATTGATCATAATTGAATAAAATTTAACGAAGTGGGCTGGTTTTAGAACCAATTCAGTTTTACACCAAACTGATTATTTCATATAAACCTAAAACTGATTTGGTTTCAGAATCGATCCGGACATTAAAATGTACAAAAAATGGGCTTTGATATACTTGGCTTTTTGTTTGATTTCAATGCTGTTTAAGGAAGCAAGGTTTATCGGGCCTAATATAAGTACCATGGACCAGAACTTTAGGGCCTTGTTTTGAGCTTGGCCCAAGGCTCATATCGAGACACAAAGCAAAGCACGATTCACATCAACGGTCCACCCCTACTTACAAGGCTGTCCAGAGTGGTCTCGGCAACGTGTTTGGCGGAGCAGACCTGACTCGGTGCACACAACCCCGCCTACTCTGTATGCTGAGGTAACAGCAGCGTGGACCCAATTTTTTTTTCGAAAAAGAGGCAAAAAAGAAATTAAAGATTTTTTATTGGGCAAAAATATTTTGAAAAGGCAAAATATATTATTTTAATGGGGTTAAAAATTATTATTTAAAAAAAAATATAATTTTAATTTTATTTATTATTTTTTTGTTGTCGGTGTAACTGCCTCCACTATAGGTTCTCCCCTGGGTGACAACCCAAACTCGGTAGCTCCTCTCCGAGTCTCTCTCATTTGTCTTCTCTCCCAGACTCCCACCATGTCACCTTCTTTCTCTTTCCCTTTCTTCTTCATAACTCGGTAAAACCTTCCAAACACCACTCCCCTCAACCTAAAGTATGCCAACATGTAATTAGAACATTTCAATGAACTTTGATTCGGTTCATCAGTTTGAATAAGATTATTAGTTATAAAAATTTTGACACTATACAGAGCCTCTTTTATGTAATTTGGTATTTGGTTGGTTGGTATTCATTCATTTAAAAGGTTGCTAGGACTTTTAAGTTCAAATGATTATTACAAGTACAGAAAAAGAGTTTAGTCCATTCACGTTTTTATGGGTTTACATTTGATGTGGTGAGTGGCAGGTGGTGGTGATGTTGATGTTGGGGATTAGATCGCAACTTGCAAAGGGAGAAGCATTTTGGGACTTATCATTTATGTCTACATGCATCTTCTTTTGAGTTTTAGTTTTCATAAACGTAAACATCGATCACTTTATTTTGTATTTTTTTTTATATAGATAATAAATGAAAGATTATCAGTTAAATATTTATAACTGCTAATCATTTTTGCCCGATTTTAATCAAATTATCTAATATAAATGATCAATTCTCAAATTAAAAAAGATTCATTTATTTTCTAAATTGCAAATTATCATTATTCAAAAAGAGCGTAGATTCTTTTAGAATGAGAGGATGTCAAAATTGTTGAAAATAAATGAACTATTTCAACACATCCCAATCAAAGACTATCAATATTCCTTTAAGATGAAACTAGGTGAATATTTGTTTGTTCCACCTGAATATAATTATTTACTTCAAATTTTGGAGAGTACGTTTACAAAATAATTATATTTTTTATTTTACTCATGTGAATAAAACTAAATATGTTCTCGATATAATGTTATTTTTAACGTTATTTTTAATTAATTTATAAATCACTAACTCCAGATTTTTTTAATTTCGATAATAAGGTTGCACAGTATCAATAGATTTTCCAGGCCTTCACCATTGCCGCCACCATCAGTATCGACAGGCCTGCCATTCCACCCTCAATGAGTTAACTGATATATTAAAATATTAAAAAAAAAAAAAAAAAAAAAAAAAAACTTTTTTTTTTATTCCCTTTTTCCAACTATATATACAACTTCTACGCAACTTTAAATTCATTCCAATTTTCATTCTTTCATTTGTATAGTTCTTTTTATTTTTATCCAATGAATTCTTCAGATAATTTTTGAGATAATTCTAATTCATAGGGTGCATAAGATGGGATCATGAAAATAATCTTGCCATTTACTCCATCTTCTTTAGAAACATTAATTAACTACAACTTTTTTACGGCAGCTATTCTAAATTACTAGTTAATTTTAGTCATCGTATTTATTCTGGTTTGTACTTGTGTATTCTTTTAACTAGTTGTGAGCCCCGTGTATTACACGGGTTTATTAAAAATAAAAATTTAATATCAATATTTAAATATTAAATATTTTATAAAATAATAATTTTGCATATAATAATGTAATCTTTTAAAACATTTATAAAAAAAAATCAAATCTTCTTTAGAGCATTTATGAGAATTTATTATCAAATTAATAAAATGATTCTCTTTTCTTATATGAAAATTTATTTTAAAAAATGGAAATTCTAGAAAAATGACAAGTGGAAAATAATAATTCTAAAATTCTCACAAAATTACATGTGCCAAAACTTTTGAGAATTTGACAAGTGGCAAAAAAACCTTCATTTATTACAGAGGATGATTTTTTTTTTTAATTTTAGTTTTAAATATTTAAACTATTAAATGTTTCCATATTTTTTTAGAAAAAAATTGAAAGAGTTGAAAGGGCTAAGAAAAATGAGTTATTTGTGTAGTGGGTTGGAAAAAAAATGAAAGAGAGAGGTGAGAGAAAAAAACTAATATGCCACATATGTGGGAAGAGGTTTGAGAGGGAATGACTTCACCCTAATGAATTCTTTTTGGAATGTCATCAATCTATTAAGAAAGCTTGCCAAGGCAAGCAAACAAGAAACAATAAGTTTATAAGCGGTTTGTACAACCACGCTGTAAAATTTCTCTTAGACTTACAATTTCTAAAGCAAAACCAATTAAAAGAAAACATAACCATCAAATCAAACAAAAGATCATTTGTGTAAGTCTTTCCTTCCAACATCACGTTATTTCGATAAGTCCAAAGAACCCAAATCAAAGTCGCAAAAACCGTATCAATTATCTCCCCTCTGGAACGCAACACCCTTTGATTATCAATCCAACTCAACACAGCAACCATGTGCGCAATTGACAAGATCAAATCCTCTAACCACCTCCCCAATCGAGACCAAAGTTGGACAACTATAGGACACCATAAAAACAAGTGATTTGGGTCTTCTTGTTGGTCTCCAGAGACACTGTGCAAAACAAGGATTCAACTTCAAACACCTTTCTGATGTAAATTAACCCGCGTAGACAACATATTTAAGAGAAGCCGCCACAAAAACGTATTAACTTTAATAGGTAAAAACCTATTCCAAGGTGTCTGCACACTTTCTGACGGAAGCATACCCATATCCCGATACAATCTCAAAAAACTTATCGAGAAAGAACCAAAAGTGTTAAGATCCCATCTCCAATTATTTACACCTGTACCTAATTGGGTTGAGTTAAGCAACTCAAAAGGTTGATCACTTTTCTCCATTAAAGCACTTACCCTAATCTTACTATTCCAAAATGGAAGCCAGCCAGAATCTGACCCGTAGTCAGAGACCATAGCCATCAGATCCGCAGCCAAGGCATAAAGTCGAGGAAACCGAAAGCATAAAGGTTGATCTCTGTAACATCCCAAAAATACCAATACAAATTTTCATTTTTAAACCATTAATTCCATACAAAAAATTATTCAAAACTAGTCAGAGTAAATTGTATTTTCCAAACATCAAAGAAAAACAAATATAATCATAACTTAGTTTTTCAATGAACTCATTAATCAAATCATGTTTGATTACAATTTTGAAGTTGCAATATATTTTGATTCTGTAGTAGAATGTGAAATTATGTTTTGCTTGGGCCTATAATCGATGTGTAAATGCTACTGTAAAGCGTATATGATATCATTCAAATACAGCTGATGTACATGTATTTATATAGTAAGAAGAAAGAAATACAAGCCTAATTATATGGCACTAACTAATGGTAAGCTAAAGACTTGGTACTACATCTTGAATTCTTCAGTGCACGTGTTATTAGGGCCTCATCCCAACAAAAATCGTTTTTCATTCATAATGATGTGATAATCGAATTCATAATTATCTTTATCTGTTTTGAGGTCAGTATCTTGTGTATCTCTTTACATAAATATCTTCTTCTAAACTGACTAACTCATATACATTTTTTAGTTCTTCTTAATTACTCTTAGAATTTCCTTTATAACCGTATAATGACTTACCCATGTATCTAATTGACATCTTATGATATGTTCATATCATATCATATACTTAGTCTTATGCATAATGTGGCATAAATGATGCACTCAATTTTTTTTGAAGCAAATTGAATATGAATCATTTTATCTAACTCAAACCTATATGTTAGGTCATTTTGAGTCTGGTGGGTTTTATAGGTTACAAAAACTACATTCTTGCGTGATTTCACTTAAAACTTAAGGGCACATGCAACCTAAAGGATCTATGTCATACAATTTGAATGTAACATAATATGAACAAAAAAACTAACATGTTCCCTAATTGAAACAAAAACAAAGGTAGGGTTACATACTACGCGGGGCGTATAGGAACGTACGCGCAACATACTCGCTTAGAGGCTTGTACGTTGTGCGTACCTGCTTGTACCCCCAACGTACTCATCCTATTCAGCCCAAAATCGATTTTCACTTAATCCATTAAGACAAAGCTTCCAAAACACATATCTGACCTCCTTAAGCTAGATTACCACGTAAACTTGCCAACTTTACATTCATACATGGCTAAAAGAAGCTCTTAAGCTTAAAAGGGACTTAATGGTTGAGTTAATGCATGCATGAATCCATAATACACATAAATCTTGCACCTTTATGCTCAAAGATACCAAAACCAATTCAGATCTGAAAGGATAAACCCTTAAACAACCTAACTCATCCATAAACCTAAAAAGGAGACCAAAATCATAATAAACTAGCCATGAAGAGATCTAATCATACCTAAGTCAAGATGCAAACTTGATACCTCAAAAAGCTTCTCCACAAAATGATGGTTTTGGATCCAAAGTCCCTCCACCGAGCCAAACAACCCCAAGGTTCTCTTTTTTCCTTCCCAAGGGAAAAATGTGTTCCAAATCCTTCTAAGAGCTCAAGAACACCACCAAAAGGCTACAAGGTCGATTTAGGGTTTTTAGGGTGTGGAGGCCGACTTAGAAATGAAGAAAGGGGCTAACATTAAGCATATATAGGGTACATCCCTCAAAGTGGACCTCGAACGCCCGAACAGGTCTCGCACCCCGACCCATCTTCACACTACGTTACGCGTACTCCTCACTAAGACTTACGTAACCGCCTTCGCATCAGTACGCCCAGTGTACTACCTTGGTACGCCCCGTGTACTACCTTGGTACACCCCGCGTAGTAGGGTTTTCCCTTTAATCCTAATTCATTCTGAAGGCCATAACTTTCTTATACAACTCTGATTTCGATTAACCTTATATCCTTGAAAAGGTATCGAGAAGCTCTACACTATTATCAACTCATACTTGTCATGAGATATACTGTAAGAACATCCACTTTCCATAAAAGCCCGAGCTAAAAAATTACCGAAATGCCTATTGAATCCATATTTCTATATGACCATCAATTCTCACTAAGAATCATCTCAATCCAAAATGTGTCACTATGGTCTACCCTAATAATATTATACTCCCAACTGTCCACAAGCAACCAGTCTCCGGTAAAACCTCAAAATGTTCTTAACAGTTGTTTAACAAATTTAGTCACATAGAATTTGAATCCTTTTCAAACAATGCTCAAGGCATTTGAATATTTTAGAATAAACGAGTACAATAGCACATGTGATCGATCCTATATCCGAAGCACATGGGAATCGATTCATTATGTTCTACATAAAGATTTGATATCTGTTCAACCTGTTGCTATAATATTTCCATATATCGAATATCCTATGTTGAAATATTTCAACCTGATATTCATATATATCTTTGACTATGTTCTATTAAACCAAACGATCTAAACCTTTAGACTCAAAACGAAGTATGAGTGCCCTCTCCCTTAAGTCCACTATGGCGAAACAATTCCCAAAATTTGCAATTTGCAATTTGCAAAAACAGAGACATTGATTTCTACAAACAATATTATCAACATCTAATACCAGCATAACAGTTATGCTCCTACTAGCTTTGACATATATCCAGAAATCAACTGGAGTCCTAGAAATCAATACCCTTTGACTTTCTTACGTAAGTGCAGATTTCTATTACACGATGTTGTGATAAGTCTCTAACTAGATTTCTTAAGCTTATACACCTTAGTTGGATAGTGTGTATGTGTGTTTGTGCGTGTGTGTTTAAACTCTTCAAGACTTGATAGATACATCTCTCGAAAGTTCAAACAATTCATTGTCATCCCTCACAAATTGAAATATGAAGAGGAAGGCTGTATTTAGCTTTGACAAAGTGGGAAGTTATGTGAGCTCAACACTGCCGATGTGGCACTATAAACACCATGTTGGATGCTCGACATATCAAGTTTTTTTTTTTTTTTCCATTTCTAGGCAAGAATGTGTTGTTTCTCTTTCCTCGACAAAGATGGGGTGAGGGTTTTGGCTTAGATGGGTTACACTTTGGATGAGTTGGAGCTCGGTGAGCTCGACACCACCCTCATCGGCCTTAAGGTTATGTTCGGTACGCTACAACTAATTTTTTTTAGATTTTTTTGAACATTTTTATGTTTGACAAATCAAAAAGTAACTTATAAAACAATATATAAACTAGTTTTTTTGAAACAAAGTCACTAAAGCTTGTTGCGTTTTTTTTGTTCTTTTTTTTTAATAATTTCTCCCAATTATTCTATTTATTAATTATAAAAAAAATTCAATTTTCTACATGTTTCTTATGTCACTTTTATATATTTCAGTTAACTTATTAGTTAGTTTCTTCAAACATCATTTTTTTACTAGCTAGCCCGTCAAATATATCCTAAAATAACTTAACTTTTTCAATAGTTTTTTGGTCTCATATTATTATGGCATCAACAACAAAAAATTAACATACTGTCAACATATAAAAAAGAAAAATTCAATATTCTTCAAATTTTATTCTTATTTATCTTCTATGAATGTGAAGTGGCCACAAATATATTATCAAAATATAACACTTCTCATTGTTTCTAGACAAAACTACAAAAATGATCCACGTGGTTTACCAAATGTCACAACTTAGTCCCTGCTAATTTTTTTGACGAACCTGATCCCTATAGCATCCAAAACATATGTGAATGACAATTTTTGCTGAGGTCGTTAATGTTCATCCGCTGGTGTGAGGTATTATGATCTTTTGAAGTAGTGGGGATTGAGTTTGTAACTATGGGTAAGCCATAAGGACTATTTATGTAATTTTTTTTATATTTTATGTTTATGATTTTGCGACTTTTTGGCCATTTAATTTTTAAAATATCATATTGAAGCCTTCACTTTGAACTTTTGGAAAATGTACTTTCACCAATTTATTTCCTAAATTTTCGTGACTAACCATGTATTATATATAATTTGATTTTTATTAATAACTTTCGTTCGTCAACCTAAAAAAACTATTTTTATGTGCTTATTTTTATATATTTGCCGGTATAATTCAAGGTGATTAGTATTTCTGTAACACCCTGTTTATTAAATGAATAAATAGATAAAGTTGATGAATCGTAGTAGCCCTAAAATCAATAATTATATAATAAGAGCTGGTCTCGAGGAGTTAACTGTTAGATTATTAGAAGTCGGGGGCTAAACGTGTAAGTTTTCGATTGGTTTTGTAAATAATTATGAGGGCAGGGACTACTTGGTAATCTACTAGGAGTTAATTTGAAGAGATTTTGGACGCTTAGGGACTAAATGGTAACATATAGGTCTGAATTGTAAAGATTTTAGATGGCAGGGGTTAAAAAGGTAAATTATGGATCTATATCGAATTAATTTGGAGCTGGAGGGACCATTTTGGTCATTATGGAAAACTTTTATAAGGGAGTCGGGTATATAAGGTTTTGTAACCTTAACCCTAGCAAAACCCTTCCAGCCGTCATCTCCTTATGCCTCCCTCACCCCTTCAATCTCCGACACCATCACCACCTCCGTGGAGGTCGCCACCCGTCGGATAACGCCTCAGCACTCTTGTCGGAAGTATTGAGCCACCGAGATCGAACCTCCAAACCGTGATCGGAGTCCGCTGCCACTGCTCCTCCGTCTCGCCAACGTCGGCGTCGAGTCTAACCGCTACTTCCGCTTCTACAATCTCCGGCGCCACCATCGTTGAAGAGGATACAAGTCGACCACCGCGACCATTCTACCTATCAGTAAAGATGTCCTTCGCCACTGTCTTATTGCCACCAAACCACCACTGCCATTTCCGTGAAAGACCCGGTCGACGTCGTTTCTGTTGCGATTAAGGGAGAAGACTGTCGGCGGGGCGTCGGGAGTGGAGTGGGGCAAACCACTGCTGTCGTTAGCCGCTTCTATGACGCCTTCGTGCTCCATCTGCTGCTGTCACCAATGATTGAAGGTGCTGCTACCGCTGTCGGCCCGCCATACGCCACCGAGAGGATGGATGTGTCCTTTTACATACGAAGCATGTGTATGTGGTTGTATTTTCCACTGTTGGTGTGTGATGTGTGTGTTTGGGATGTTTGTGTCGTCGGAAAGCAAGTGCACCACCATGGCAGCCAACCATGGTGGTTGCCGCCAGTTATAGTTTTTCTGCCGTCGTGTGCTACCACCGGCCACCACTAGAGTGGTTGTTTGTGTGTGCTTATGTTAGTGTGTGTGTTTTTGAGATTCGGGTTGTAAAATGTATTAGCAAAAGAATAATGAAACAAACTCAAAACCACCACCGGACGTCGTGTCGGGTGGCGATGTGCTTGCCTTGTCATGTTTGATTCGGTTGGGATGCTTGAAACGCTAATGGGCTCAGTGAAACCCTAATGGGCCTAGTGAAATCATAATGAGCCTAATGAGCCCTAATTGGTCAAAGGACCTAGCTATTGAGCTAATATGGGTTGGAAGCTCTAATGTCATGAAACCCTAATTTGGGACTTATTAGGACCACATCAGAATTATTTAATAAACCCAAAATATTAATTAACAAACATTCGCAATTTTACCTAAAGAAAATATTAGACTTAATGGATTAAGTCTTTAATGGGTTAAGTAGGAACACTTAACCCTAATCGATATTTTGGGCCAAATATTGCATTTATGGGCTTGGACTTATCGGGACCCACTTTTGGGCCATTTGAATGGAATTGTCTATTAAGCCCAATCACACCATATGATTTATGTAGAAGAGTGATGGACTTAATGTATTAAGTCCTTAATAGGTTAAGTGAGAAACACTTAACCCTAATCGTCATTTTATGTGAAACCCCAATTTCACTTGGGTTTATTGTTGGGCCTTTCTAATCGGCCTTAATGATTGGGTTATTGGTGGGCCATCCAAGAATATTCATATGGACTAGAATATTTAGATGAGCTTTAGGGTAAGGCCCATATGTAAGGGTTTGTGTAACATCCCAAATTTCGAGTCCAAAAATTTCATTTTAATTAACTGATTATAAAAACATTCATAAGAAAACTACGAAACAATATATCATTTTGTAAATCAATGTATCATGTATGAAAACCTAAATCATATAATATCAACATGTCAGAGTACAATCCCAGAATATCTTAAGTGCGGAAAATCAATGCGTGTGTGTATGATGTGCTGCTACCGCGCCAGCTCCTTCCCCTTCGCTGAAGAGGTACATAAACCAAAACTGTAAACTGTAAGCACGAAGCTTAGTGAGTTCCCCCATCATACCACATACCATACAGTCACATAACATACATGTAACGTCCCAAAATTTAAGACTAAAAATTTCTTTTAATAAAACATTACTTTAAGCAAATTCATCATTTTAAAACATGAACAGAGTATTAGTTTCCAAAATACATGCTCGTTATCAGAGTAAACATTCCTAGGCTGTCTAAACTATGGTGTGTGCGATGTGATCACCTCGAGCTTTTCTCTCCGCTACCGGAAGTACCTGAAACCAAAACTGAAAACCGTAAGCACGAAGCTTAGTGAGTTCCCCACCCTACCACATACCATGCATAACCACATACTGCATATACTGGGCCACGCCCGCTATCCTGGGCCTCTCCCCCTACCTCGGGCCTCGCCCGCTACAACGGCCCCGCCTGGCTTCGAGCCCCGCTCGGATACATATCTGTTTCACTTACGCCTCGCCTGTCACAGGGCCTCGCCCACTAACATATAATAGCACGTAACGTATCACATCACATCACATAATCTAAACACATACTAACGGATCTTGCCCTAAGGCCTCGCCTATCTCTGGGCCCCGCCCTTGTCCTGCTACTGAAAAGTCATGGAACCCCGTCCATACTCCTGCTGATAGTGAGGTACGGGCCCATCCCACCCTCACCCCTTCCCTAACTTGGGCCTCGCCCCTGATCTGCTGCTACTGAGATGTGGAACACCATCCACACTCTGCTATTGGTGAGATACGGGACCTCGCCCACACTCACCTCCCTACCAGGCACATACAAGTATCACACAGACAACAAGTATTAACTATCACATAAACCATTCCTTGGGCACCCGCCCTCTATCATTGGACCTCGTCCCGAATATCATACTAGCATACTGTGCCTAGTGCTAACCCCCGGGTCTTCTACTCATAACTACATGGGACGACATTGTGGCCGTAGACCCATTCATACAAAGGGAAACTCACCTGCACTGGCTGAATTGGCTGATGAACCCACTAGCTGCTGCCCGACAACTCTCTAAACTCCTGCTCCACTCGCTCCCCGAGCTACGAATGTCAAAGCAACACTGAGTCTAACTGACCCCCGAAATATAACCAAGTCAACTTTGGTCAAAGTCAAAGTCCTGGTCAAAGTCAACCTTCCAGGTCAACCCTACTCGCCGAGTCACCCTATTGACTTGCCGAGTTCATATGTCCAGAGTCCTTCTCTTTGCGACTCGACTCGCCGAGTCAATCCATGACTCGCCGAGTCTACCGATTACCGAGTCCTGACCTGTGCAACTCTCCGAGTCTCCATTCGACTCACTGATTCGAGTCTCAAATCGAAGGGTTTGGGGTTTCGCGACCTGACTCGCCGAGTCCAAGAACAGACTCGCCGAGTCCAGGACAACCTTCAACAGACTCGCCGAGTTGTTCATTCAACTCGCCGAGTTCCTGCCCAACATCATTTGACTCGACGAGCTGTTCATCCCACTCGTCGAGTTTCTCCAAATCTTCATGTTACTCGCCGAGTCCACTCAAAGGACCCGCCGAGTCCATTCAGATCTCCAAACATGCAGAGGACTTTTGAGTCATGCAGGGACTCCAAACCATAGATCCATACTTCCAAAGCTCAATCCCCACGTAAAGTTGCAAACTTTACGTATAACTAAAGAGATCTAGGCTCAAAATATACTAGGGTTTGGTTTAAGGAAAAAAGGGCTTTACCCACTACTCATCTCCTGATGCTTTATGACATATTGGACCATCCCAACACTAGATCTGAAGTGGCAACAACATATCTAATCCCCTAACTCGAATTGGGTCTCAATCAACCCTAAAACCCCCAAATCTCATAACAAAATAGATCTAGATGCAAAGAAGGGAAAATGACAGCTTAATACCTCCAAGATGAACACAAACTGAAGTAGACCTCGGATATACACCTCTCCTTTGAAGCAACCTTCTTGATCTTCAAGTTCCTTTCCAAAATTTCCTTCCTCCAAAGCTATTTCTCTCAAATAATGGAAGCTCACACGAAATATAGGGTTTACAGGTTCTCTAGGATGATATGGAGGCTGAGGGAGGGACATAACACCCTTTATATAGGATACAATTCCCGGAATTAGGGTTTTCCTCGCACAGACTAGACTCGCCGAGTCTCCTTGGCCGACTCGCCGAGTCGGTCACTTACTACTCGACCCGGATCCCGCTCGGACTCGCTGAGTTCCTCCTTGGACTCACCGAGTCTCCCCTTGAAATTAGGGTTTTTCTTTCCTTTCTTGGCCTTCAAAACTTGGGTGTTACAACTCTCCCCCACTTAAACTAAACTTCGTCCTCGAAGTTTGCCATGGTCCACCGCCTGCGATTTGCTTCCAAAACCCACCAATTATCCCAACACTAGCTGCCTACCTTCGCTGGTCTTCCACCTGGTCATTATAACTAACATAATCCTCGCGGATAATAGACTCGGGTCACCTTGACCCTGAACATCCTGTAAACACAAGTTACTCACCGACAATCCTTCTGGTACTCACCGAGTACTGCACTGAACCTATAGGGGTTCACCCCTTCTTTCCTTGCGCAAATTCCTTGCCTTCCCAAGGCAAAGCTCCATATCCAACTATTTCCTCTGACACTGTGAAGGTCCTATCCTTCACCAACTCCATCACCCCCTCTATTCCCAGTACGGGTCATCACCGTCAGTAATCACTGACACTCCTCTCTGCCAAAACTTGGTGCCGAGCACCCCTCAATTCAAGTAACTGAATTCCACCATACACTGCTTACCCGTAGTACCACTGACTGAAAATTCTGCTATTCCTTGTCTGCCTTCCGGATGAACTGAGACCACCCTTGTCCCTACCAACCTATCAATTCCTGGATTACCGGCTTCCACCGGTAGCTAGACCCAACACCACCACTAGTCGCTCCCAGCGACTTCCGAAGAAACTTCGACCACCTATAACTGCTCAATCTATCTCCCCATTCAGGCGCTACATACCTGGGATTCCCGATCCCCTAACTTGACACTAAGGTCCCTACCAGGTCCCACCTGCGCTGCTAAAACTCACGAGCCTCGCCCACGGGTCCCACCCGCCTCTATCCTTCTAGTCCCACTAGTCTAATCACTCTCGCTCGAGCCTCGCCCACAGGTCTCACCCAACCATATCCTGGAGCGGCCTCCCAAGGTCTCACCTCACTAGGGCTATATAGGCAAACTCCCTATCATTCTCATCCACTACCCATTCCTGATCCCTGACCGATCACTAGGAGGTAAGGGCCTTGCCCCAACTCCGCTAACGAAGCTACTAAGGAATGCTACAGCTTACCCATAGTCTTACATCACCATCCATTGCTAACTGCTAGTGAATGCTACGGCTGCCCCGTAGTCTTACATCACTTTCTACCACTAACTGCTAGTGAATGCTACGGCTGCCCCGTAGTCTTACATCACTTTCTTCCACTAACTGCTAATGCGAAGGCACCCACGTGCCATTAGCTCTCAAGATCCCCATTCCGACTCCCTCGAGTCCTACGGGAGATCCACAACCTGCATTCCCAACCACGTACTGACCATTACCATTACACGCACTACCTGATGGGGAGTTTCTCAAACTCCCAACCCTGAAATCCTCGATCCATCAAGCGCTGAACCACTTCTTTTCCTTCTCGGAGGTCGCGCACTCATTCTGGGTCTGCGTGCTCCTACCTTTGCTCACTCGGAGGATTCTCCCCCACTTTGATCCTGCTTACCCCTTGTTGCTCAATACTCAAAAGAAATCCTTGCTACCATTCCATAATCGATCTGCTGAGGAACCCAAGCTTACCATAGCTAGGGATCTAACCAATCCATTTCTAGTACTATACGATCCCGATCTAGCGAGACATACCAAGCCCCTCCAAAGCATGCTACAGTTACTGCATCCTATGTAACCTTCTCCAATAGGGCACATCCCCTCACTACCATTCGAATATCCAAGGCATGCAGATGGCATATAACTCGATCACAATCAACCGCTCAAAAAATAAAATACTCATACTGATAATGATGCAGAACCATAACAATATAATCATGCACAAAAAAAGAACTGAAAGCAGAAATCGCATACCTGCAACGTCCGGAGCTGATCGCGCCTCTAAGGTAGTCATCTAAAGAGCTCTGCCTCCTACCGCAGGCGCCTCTGCACGACCCTGACGGCCGCCTGTGATCCTCAAAGTTGCAGGGGCAGGTGTCATCACCCGTCCTGCTGAAAACTAACTAGGGCACTGGGCCTTCTTGTGGCCCCGCTGGTTGCAGTGAAAACATAACAGGTCTGATCCCTATGAAGTGGTAACAGTACAATCCCTGCTAAAATGTCCAGTCCGACCGCACTTGAAACAACCAGACTCACCACCGCTACCACTCCTGCACGCGCCCCCGTGCGCCCTGCCACACTTTCCGCACCGGCTGCGGTCCTGATAATCCCTCGACCTCGAATCCGATCCCTACCTGAACCTCATCCGGCTTGCTCTTCCGGATCTGCTCCAAATCAATTTCCCTCTCTCTAGCCCGTGAAATCATATCTTCCAACGTCTTACAGCTGGACCTGCTCACGAACTCCCTGATGTCATCCCTCAACATCTCATGGTACCGGGCCTTCTTCATCTCCTCATCCGTGACATACTGCGGTACAAGAAGAGCCCTCTCCCTGAACTTGGCAGTGATCTCTGCCACAGTCTCAGTGGTCTACGTCAAATCCTGAAACTCCCGTGCCAACTGCTGCACCTCAATAATCGGCGAAAACTCCGCCCTGAACCTGGCCGAGAAATCGCTCCAAGTCATCACGTCCAACGCGGCATCATCCCCCAAAGCATGACCAATCTCCTCCCACCAATCCCTCGCTCTGTCCTTCAGAAGACAGGAAGCGAGTCTAACCTTGTCCCCCTCAGGACATCGGCTCGTACGGAATGCGTTGGCAACATCAGCTAACCATCTACTGCTAGCGATGGGGTCCCTAGCCCCATGATAATCTGGTGCCCCGCAAGCCCTGAACTCTCGAAATGTCAAGGTACGCACTCCCATCAAAGCCATCATCTCAGTACGGAAGGCTCCCAGCCTCTCATCCAAAATCTCCAATATACCCTCCTTGATCGTGCCAAAGATCACAAGAGTCTGATTCAAAATACTGCGCATAACCTAGGCGGATATCAACTCCCTCATTCGCTCCTCGAGCTGCTCGGCCCCTGAACCCGAGCCTGATCCCACTCTGGCGCCTGATCCGTCCGCTGGTCTCTCTCGCAACGTCACCATGCTGAAAATATACCACAACTACTATCAGAATACTCATCACTAATGCGAGACCAAACACACCCTACCAGGTTCCCGGTCTTGTCTCAGCCTTTCCCGAATCGAGTACGGATCCTCTGCTTTCAGTAGTACGGGCCCATACTACCTTCCACATCTATCCGTACTTTCCTCTGGAATTGCTTTGACTTCACCAGGTCCCTTAACCACTACTACTGCTCCCAACACTATCTCATCCTAGGCTGACCCTAGGGAAACCTCTGACTCAACTCAAACCAGTCCTCAGCTGCTGAGGGTCTCCTTGTGATGCCAATTAGCCATCACCTGGATACCATCACATGTGACGAGGCTCAGATAATCCTTCAAGTAAAAGACTCATCCCTACAATGGTTGGACTCAAACAAGAGCTACGCAATAGGACCAAATCCAGCACTCTGAGATTATCCAACCCTGATCACATGTGACGTGCCGTATCCACCTAATGGCTAACTCCCATTACTCAGTATTCCATAATGCACAAAGCAAGCAGCATTCAGACAAGGGAAAATCTAACCACAACATACTCAAGCAATCATACACACATAGCAAAAATCTGAACTAGCATGCAACACAAACTCATAACTCAGGCATAACCTAAACAGGCTATCCTACTACTCTCTAATCAACACTATCATGCAGCTCAAAGCACATATAATAGGCACATAAGGTCTAATCCCTAGATCCTTAGTCCTAATCTAGCATGCTGTTCTATCAACTGATAATCATAACATAAACTTGTATGAGTATTTTGGGGTACTTACTTGAGCTCGGTTTATTGCATGCACCACACCCTTTTTCTCTTTTCAAAGTTCTTTCCTTACTAAATTATTTTTGCTTTTCTAAAATTGTTTTCTTTCCCAAAACTCTCTTTTTTAAAACTGTTTTTTTTCATTTTGAAAACTTCTATACCAATTCCTCGGTTTGAGTTCAGACACACCCAAGAGCATGTCCGAATCCCTCAAACCAAGGCTCTGATACCAACTTGTAACGTCCCAAAATTTAAGACTAAAAATTTCTTTTAATAAAACATTACTTTAAGCAAATTCATCATTTTAAAACATGAACAGAGTATTAGTTTCCAAAATACATGCTCGTTATCAGAGTAAACATTCCCAGGCTGTCTAAACTATGGTGTGTGCGATGCGATCACCCCGAGCTTTTCCCTCCGCTACCGGAAGTACCTGAAACCAAAACTGAAAACCGTAAGCACGAAGCTTAGTGAGTTCCCCACCCTACCACATACCATGCATAACCACATACTGCACATAATGGGCCACGCCCGCTATCCTGGGCCTCTCCCCCTACCTCGGGCCTCGCCCGCTACAACGGCCTCGCCTGGCTTTGAGCCCCGCTCGGATACAGATCTGTTTCACTTATGCCTCGCCTGTCACAGGGCCTCGCCCACTAACATATAATAGCACGTAACGTATCACATCACATCACATAATCTAAACACATACTAACGGATCTTGCCCTAAGGCCTCGCCTATCTCTGGGCCCCGCCCTTGTCCTGCTACTGAAAAGTCATGGAACCCCGTCCATACTCCTGCTGATAGTGAGGTACGGGCCCATCCCACCCTCACCCCTTCCCTAACTTGGGCCTCGCCCCTGATCTGCTGCTACTGAGATGTGGAACACCATCCACACTCTGCTATTGGTGAGATACGGGACCTCGCCCACACTCACCTCCCTACCAGGCACATACAAGTATCACACAGACAACAAGTATTAACTATCACATAAACCATTCCTTGGGCACCCGCCCTCTATCATTGGACCTCGTCCCGAATATCATACTAGCATACTGTGCCTAGTGCTAACCCCCGAGTCTTCTACTCATAACTACATGGGCCGGCATTATGGCCGTAGACCCATTCATACAAAGGGAAACTCACCTGCACTGGCTGAACTGGCTGATGAACCCACTAGCTGCTGCCCGGCAACTCTCTAAACTCCTGCTCCACTCGCTCCCCCAGCTACCAATGTCAAAGCAACACTGAGTCTAACTGACCCCCGAAATACAACCAAGTCAACTTTGGTCAAAGTCAAAGTCCTGGTCAAAGTCAACCTTCCAGGTCAACCCTACTCGCCGAGTCACCCTATTGACTCGCCGAGTTCATATGTCCAGAGTCCTTCTCTTTGCGACTCGACTCGCCGAGTCAATCCATGACTCGCCGAGTCTACCGATTACCGAGTCCTGACCTGTGCAACTCTCCGAGTCTCCATTCGACTCACTGATTCGAGTCTCAACTCGAAGGGTTTGGGGTTTCGCGACCTGACTCGCCGAGTCCAAGAACAGACTCGCCGAGTCCAGGACAACCTTCAACAGACTCGCCGAGTTGTTCATTCAACTCGCCGAGTTCCTGCCCAACATCATTTGACTCGACGAGCTGTTCATCCCACTCGTGGAGTTTCTCCAAATCTTCATGCTACTCGCCGAGTCCACTCAAAGGACCCGCCGAGTCCATTCAGATCTCCAAACATGCAGAGGACTTTTGAGTCATGCAGGGACTCCAAACCATAGATCCATACTTCCAAAGCTCAATCCCCATGTAAAGTTGCAAACTTTACGTATAACTAAAGAGATCTAGGCTCAAAACATACTAGGGTTTGGTTTAAGGACAAAAGGGCTTTACCCACTACTCATCTCCTGATGCTTTATGACATATTGGACCATCCCAATACTAGATCTGAAGCGACAACAACAAATCTAAGCCCCTAACTCGAATTGGGTCTCAATCAACCCTAAAACCCCCAAATCTCATAACAAAATAGATCTAGATGCAAAGAAGGGAAAATGGCAACTTAATACCTCCAAGATGAACACAAACTGAAGTAGATCTCGGATATACACCTCTCCTTTGAAGCAACCTTCTTGATCTTCAAGTTCCTTTCCAAAATTTCCTTCCTCAAAAGTTATTTCTCTCAAATAATGGAAGCTCACACGAAATATAGGGTTTACAGGTTCTCTAGGATGATATGGAGGCTGAGGGAGGGACATAACACCCTTTATATAGGATACAATTCCCGAAATTAGGGTTTTGCTCACACAGGCCATACTCGCCGAGTCTCCTTGGCCGACTCGCCGAGTCGGTCACTTACTCCTCGACCCGGATCCCGCTCGGACTCGCCGAGTTCCTCCTTGGACTCGCCGAGTCTCCCCTTGAAATTAGGGTTTTTCTTTCCTTTCTTGGCCTTCAAAACTTGGGTGTTACAATACATATACTGTCAGGCATATCTGGGTGCCCGACCTACCCCTTCGGTCCTCTCGACCGGATACTGGCAAGCATATCTGGGTGCTGGCCGCCCCTTCGGTCCTCTCGACCGGATACTGGGGACTATTTCACCCCTTACTACTACCACATAACACATATCACATAATCAATCTAGCATGGCTGGGTATGACTACCCCTTCAGCCCTATCGACCGGTAATCTGGGGACTATCTCCCCTACTGTCACTAGCACTTAGCATCATATCATACGAGCACATAAACATATAAGGTAGTAGCAAACATAGATGAATGTCACAGAGACAATCATCTAATCATAAAACTCCTACTGATGGGCAGACATTGTGGTCGTCGACCCACCGCTACTGGAAGGTAACTCACCTCGTACGAGTAGCTGCTGATAATCTGTGCGGGAAACCTCTGTCTACTGCTTCTCCCGAAATCCTCCGGCTATAATCCCCACAAAACACTCAGTTAGAATCTGATATCTACTCTTAGGGTAAAATGACTATTTTACCCCTGACCAAGTCCAAGTCAAAGTCAAAGTCAACTTCCAGTTGACCTAACTCGCCGAGTTGGGCTGTCAACTCTTCGAGTCCCTAACCTTTTACTCGTCCTTATCCACAACTCTACTCGTCGGGTTTAGCAACGACTCGACGAGTTCCCCTTCCATATGAACATCGAATTAACCTTCATCCGAATCGCCGAGTTGTATGAACAACTCGTTGAGTTCACTTTCATCTGATAAACAAGTCTTGTCCTTGACTCGTCGAGTTGTATGAACAACTCGTCGAGTTCATCTTCAACTATTAGGAGATTGCCTTGGACTCGCCGAGTTTGTTCTAGCACTCGTCGAGTCCCATGAACTCCAAGTCTAAGGCTACGTCCAATACGTTGGGTCACTCCTTTGGACCCTCTAACACCCTTTTAACACTCAACTGGGTTCCTTCGAACCCAAACAGAAAAGGGGAGTCAAACCTTGGACTCGCCGAGTCCAAAGAACAACTCGTCGAGTCTTATTTCTCGATTTCTGATGTACAACACTTGTCTAGGAGATAGATCTAGGCTCCTACAATCGATCTAGCACGTAAAGTTACAAACTTTATGTGCATGCATGGGACTTTGATCTCCAAAAAGGTTCCAAAGAAGCTCTTAGGTTGCATGGAGCCTTCCATGGGTGCAAAAGCAACCCCTTCCTGATTGTGACCCCTCAAAGGTCCTAGATCCGAAGTTTGACCCCCAACCATGCTTGCAATCATGGTTGGTTTCCACATATGGCTTATAAAAGCCCTAAATCTCCCCAAAAAGGGATCTAACAAATGAACAAGCAAGGTATAGACTTTATACCTTCTGGAAGCTGCAAAGGAAGCACCAACTCAAACTTCTCTGGTCCTCCTTCGATCCTCTAAGCTTTTCCCTTCTTCCTTGACACCACAAAAAACCAAGATCACTCAAAAGCTCTTAAATCTCTCCACACACAGTTAGGTTTCGCTATGAAGTGTTTCTGGAAGCAATAGGGATGAATGGGGGTGGAATGAGATGATTAAATATTGTCCAAGCCCTTAAATTAGGGTTTTGTCCGGTCAGAGTCTACTCGTCGAGTCTAGACGTCGACTCGACGAGTCCAATACTTAAGTCCTGCATCCCATCCTGCTCCTACTTGACGAGTTGGGCCTTTAACTCGCCGTGTCCCAAGCCAAAATGCAAAATACTTAAATAAAAAAAAATACGTACCAGGAACTATGTGCTACAAATCTCCCCCACTTATTTCAGACTTCGTCGTCGAAGTCTGCTGCTTGTTCCTGGAAAAGCTCTGGGTAATGCTCCATCATCTCATCCACGGACTCCCAAGTCCACTCCGAGCCTTTCCGGTGCTGCCATTGCACCTTCACTAGTTCCACCCTCTTGTTCTTTAGATCCTTCGACTTCTGGTCGAGGATCGCCACTGGCCGCTCAATGTAATTCAGGCTGTCATCGACCTGAATATCCTCTTAGGGTACCACTGCTGAGTCGTCTACCAGGCATTTTCGCAGCTGAGAGATGTGGAAAGTGTTGTGGATCTGACTGAGTTCGGCTGGTAGATCTAGCCTGTATGCCACCTTGCCCACCCGGGCGATAACCCTGAAAGGCCCAATGTACATGGGCCCAACTTGACCCGTTTCCTGAATTGGATGACACCCTTCCATGGCGACACCTTCAAGAGAACCATATCCCCGACCTGAAACTCCAGGTCTGAACGGCGCTTGTCGGCATAACTCTTCTGCCGAATCTGTTTAGTTTGAAGCCTGCTCCGAACCTGTTGAATCCTCTCTGTCGTCTTGAGCACCACTTCGGTGCTCCCCATGACCCTCTAGCCAACCTCACCCCCATCATATTAGGGTTTTGCACTTCCTCCCATACAACATCTCGAAGGGAGGACGATCGATACTCGCATGTTAGTTGTTGTTGTACGAGAACTCAGCCAATGGGAGGTAAGTGTCCCAGCTACCACCGAAGTCTAGCATGCACGCTCGCAGTATATCCTCCAGAGTCTAGATGGTCCGCTCGCTCTGACCATCCGTCTACGGGTGAAAGGCGGTGCTAAAATACAGACGAGTACCCAACTCATCGTGAAACTTCTTCAAAAACCTAGAAGTGAACCGAACATCTCTGTCTGAAATCACCGATACTGGTACCCCGTACCGCGCCACCACCTCCCTGATATAGATGTCGGCCAACTTTTCGGCCAAAATTCTCTCCTGAATCGGAATAAAATGGGCGCTCTTGGTCAATCGATCAACGATGACCCAAAACGAATCCACTTCTCGTGCGGTCCTGGGAAGCTTTGTGATAAAATCCATGGTAATGTCTTCCCATTTCCACAGCGGGATATCCAATGGCTGCATCTTGCCATGTGGCCTTTGGTGCTCGGCCTTGACCTTCCTGCAGGTCAAGCACAACTCCACATACCATGCTACATTCCGCTTCATGTAGGGCCACCAATAGTCCAAACGAAGATCCCTATACATCTTCGTCACCCCAGGATGAATGGAGAATCGAGATTTGTGCGCTTCCTCCATCAGAACCTGGCGCACACCCCCATGGTACGGTACCCACACCCTTCAGTGGAGGGTCAACAACCCTCGACTATCATAATCGAAGGAGGAAACCTGGCCTACAATCCGCTCACTCTTCTGATGTTCCTTCTTCATGGCCTCCTTCTGGGCCTCTCGAATCTGCTCCAACAATGGAGTCACCACGGTCATCCTCATGTAGATATACCTGATCGACGCTGCCTTGCGGCTAAGCATGTCTGCCATCACATTGGCCTTCCCCGGGTGGTAACGGATCTCGCAATCATAATCCTTCACCACGTCCAACCACCGACGCTGCCTCATGTTTAGATTCGGCTGATCCATGAGGTACCTCAAACTCTTGTGGTCCATGTAAATGGTACAACGGACCCCATAGAGGTAATGAAGTCAAATCTTGAGGGCGAACACAACAACCCCCAGCTCCAAATCATGCTTCGGGTATTTCGCCTCGTGAGGCTTCAGCTGCCTCGAAGCGTAGGCGATGAAATTCCCTCTCTACATCAAAACCGCGCCCAAACCCGAAATATACGTGTCGCAGTACACAACAAAATCCTCTACGCCCTCTGGCAGGGCTAAGATCGGCGCCTCACACAATCTCTGTTTAAGTGTCTGAAACGTTGCCTGTTGCTCAGGCCCCCAGCGAAAGACTACGACCTTCTTCGTCAGCCGCGTCAAGGGTACGACTATCTTGGAGAAATCCTGGATGAATCTCCGATAGTAGCCGGCTAATACCAGGAAACTCCGAATCTAGGATGGAGACTTCAGAACCTCCCATCTCATCACGGCCTCCACCTTGGCCGAGTCCACCGATATTCCGTTCTGGTTGACAAGGTGCCCGAGAAACTGCGCCTCATGCAACCAGAACTCACACTTGGAGAACTTAGCATACTAGTTCTCCCTTCTCAAAGTCTCTAGAACCCCTCGCAGATGATCCTGGTGCTCCTCTTGTGTCTTGGAGTAAACCAAGATATCATCGATGAAAACTATCAAGGACCGATCCAACATCGGTCTGCACACGCGGTTCATGAGATCCATGAACGCGGCAGGAGCATTGGTGAGCCCGAAAGGCATCACCACGAACTCATAGTTGCCATAGCGCGTCCGGAACGCAGTCTTCTGTATATCCTAGTCTCTGACCTTCATCTGATGATATCCTGAACGTAGATGAATCTTGGAGAACCAATATGCTCCCTGTAGCTGGTCAAAAATGTCATCAATCCTCGGAAGTGGGTAACAGTTCTTCACCGTTACCTTGTTTAGCTCCTGATAATCTATGCACATGCGATGCGACCCGTCCTTCTTCTTAACAAACAGGATCGGGGCTCCCCAAGGCGAACTACTTGGCCTGATAAATCCTTTGTCTAGCAGCTCCTGCAACTGTGTAGACAACTCCTGCATATCGGGAGGATCCAACCGATATGGTTCCTTGGCTATCAGAGCCGCACCAGGGACTAGGTTGATCCTGAACTCCACCTGCCGCTCCGGAGGTATCCCAAGAAGCTCCTCTGGGAACACATTTGCGTAGTCTCGCACCACCGGAACGTCACTCACCGTCGCCTTACCCGCCTCCCGAATTTCATGACATAGGTGTCATATCCTGCACAACCCTGCTGAAGGTAACGCCTAACCCTCGATGCCGAACATAATGCTAGTCCTCGTTGTGTCCTCTCACCTTGAATCACCAGCTCTCCCCCACTTGGGGTCCTGATCCGCACCAACTGTTGCACGCAGTCGATCACCGCCCCATAGGGGCTTAGCCAATCCATATCGATAATTACCTTGTTCCGCCGCAAAGGTATGGGAACCAAGTCTACCAGGTAGTGCTCCTCGAATAATCTCAGCACACAATCTCGGAATACTGCTGATGCTCGCATCGATCGATCATCGGCAAACTCTACCTCTAAAGGGCAATCCAACATGCCCGAAGACTCAAAAAACCTCTTGCTGAGCGTAAGAGAAACAAAAGATCGAGTGGCACATGAATCAAACAACACCCGTACCAGAATACCGTTCACATGGAACGATCCTAAACATGTACACAAAGAGCATATATCAATATCATAAACATCGTATAAATAGATCAAGGAGAAAGAATCATACCCGTCACCACATCGGGTGTGGCGTGTGCCTCCTCGGTAGTCAACTAGAAGGCCTGGCTCCTCACCACTGGAGCCTCTGACTTGCCCTGCCGGCCATCAGTAATCCATAGGGTCGCTGGAGCTGGCGCCCTTACTGGCGCTGTTGCTGTCAACTGGGGGCAATTGGCCTTCTTGTGGCCCCTCTGGTTGCAGTGGAGACACAGCAACTCCGACGTCTGAATAGCAGGTGCAGGGGCGGTACAATCCTTGCTAAAATTTCCTAGCTTGTCGCACTTGTAGCAACCAGACGCTCCTAACCTACAAGCCCCCTCATGTGTCTTGCCGCATTTCCTGCAGCGGCCTCAGCTCTGTTGGCCTCTCCGCCCAGCATCTGATCCCTTGGGCTTCTTCCCCGAAGCCCCAACAACCTGTCCCTCCTCGGCCTTCCTCTTCCGGATGTGCTCCAGATCAATCTCCCTCTCCCTTGCCCTGGCAATCATGGAATCCAGGGTAGGGCAAGCTGAGAAACTGACATGCTCCCGAATGTCAGCTCGTAGCATGTCATGGTAGCGGGTCCTCCTCATGTCCTCGTCTCCCGCATACTAGGGCACCAGTAACGCCCTCTCCCAAAACTTGGCGGTGATCTCCGCCACAGTCTCCGTTGCTAGTCTCATGTCTAAGAACTCCCTAGCCAACTGCTGGAGCTCCACTGCAGGTGCAAACTCCGCTCTGAACCGAGTCACATAGTCTGGCCACATCATAGCCTCAACAGTTGTGGCTCCTAGAGAGTCACCAACCGACTCCCACCAATCTCTGGCCCTGTCCCTCAAGCACCCTGCTGCATATCTCACCTTCGACCCCTCGGGCAGAAGTTGGTCAACTGTGCAGACTCAATGTCTGCAATCCATCGACTGACAGCAATGGGGACCTTCGCCCGACGGAAATCCGGGGTGCCACTTCCCCTGAAGTCCATAAAGGACAGTGTGCGTGAACCTGACTGGCTGGTCTCCATGTCACTCCTGAACGCCCTAAGGCGATCCTCCATCAGCTCGATAATCCCTTCCTTGATCGACCCAAAGATGATCGGGGTCGCATCAAGGATGCCTCTTGTGATCTCGGACGCGATGAACTCGCGTAGCCTCTCATCCACTGGTTCAGAGCCTGAACTCGAACCCGATCCCTCTCCTGAGCTACCAACTGCTGGCCTCAGATATAGTACCACCATTCTGCAATACATGATGATAACCGTTAGTGATACTGATACATCTAGAGGGATCACATCTATCACGATTTCCTTGGTCTTGCCTCAGCCTTCCTAGATGCAAGTACGGATCCTCTGCTTTCAGTAGTACGGGCCCATACTACCTTCCACATCTATCTGTACTTTCCTCAAGGACCGCCTCGACTCCACCAAGTCACTACTATTGCTACCAATCTCTATTACTCTCATCCTAGGCTTACCTTAGGGAAAATCTCTGACTCCACCCAAACCGGTCCTCGGCTACTGAAGGCCTCCTTGTAATGCCAATTAGCCATCACCTGAATACCATCACATGTAAAGAGGCTCAGATAATCCTTCGAGTAAAATACTCGTCCCTACAACGGTTAGACTCAAACAAGAGCTGCGCAATAAAACCAAATCCAACACTCTGAGATTATTCAACCCTAATCACATGTGACGCGACGTACTCACCTAATGGCTAACTCCTATCATTTAGAGTCCCACAAAGCACAAAGCAAGCAGCATTCGAACGCAGGAAACTACTCAAGCAAACCTGTCCTCATAACGAGAAACTGTACTAGCATACAATGCTAGGCTCATACTATCAGGCATAACCTAAACAGGCTTTCATACTGCTGTCTACTCAATACTAGCATGCAATTCTCAAAAGCTGAAAACACATGAAGCAGGCACATAAGGCATCATTCCTAGATCCTTAGTCATATTCTAGCATGATGTTCTGCTGAAGCTGATAAACATAACATAAACTTGTATGGGTACTTTGGGGAATACTTACTTGATCTCGGCCGGTCATGCATATCACACACTTCGTTCTTTCTCAAAACTCCTTTAACTTATCCTTTAGAAAACCATTTTCTTGTAAAATCTTTTAATCCCTCAATTTGAGTCCAGACACCCCCGAGGGTGTGTTCGAATCCCTCAAACCAGGGCTCTGATACCAACTTGTAACATCCCAAATTACGAGTCCAAAAATTTCATTTTAATTAACTGATTATAAAAACATTCATAAGAAAACTACGCAACAAAATATCATTTTGTAAATCAATGTATCATGTCTGAAAACCCAAATCATATAATATCAACATGTCAGAGTACAATCCCAGAATATCTCAAGTGTGGAAAATCAATGCGTGTGTGTATGATGTGCTGCTACAGCGCCAACTCCTTCCCCTTCGCTGAAGAGGTACCTAAACCAAAACTGTAAACTGTAAGCACAAAGCTTAGTGAGTTCCCCCATCATACCACATACCATACAATCACATAACATACACATTCTGTCAGGCATATCTGGGTGCCCAACCTGCCCCTTCGGTCCTCTCAACCGGATACTGGCTAGCATATCTGGGTGTTGGCTTCCCCTTCGGTCCTCTCGACCGGATACTAGGGATTATTTCACCCCTTACTACTACCACATAACACATATCACATAATCTATCTAGCATGGTTGGGTATGACTACCCCTTCGGCCCTATCGACCGGTAATCTGGGGACTATCTCCCCTACTGTCACTAGCACTTAGCATCATATCATACTAGCACATAAATATATCAGGTAGTAGCAAACCTAGATGAATATCACAAAGACAATCATCTAATCATACAAATCCTACTGATGGGCTGACATTGTGGCCGTAGACCCACCGCTACTGGAAGGTAACTCACCTCGTACGAGTAGCTGCTGATAATCTGTGCGGGAAACCTCTGTCTACTGCTTCTCCCGAAATCCTCCGGCTATAATCCCCACAAAACACTTGGTCAGAATCTGATATCTACTCTTAGGGTAAAATGACTATTTTACCCCTGACCAAGTTCAAGTCAAAGTTAACTTCCAGTTGACCCGACTCGCCGAGTTGGGTCGTCAACTCATCGATTCCCTAACCTTTAATCGTCCTTATCCACGACTCTACTCGTCGAGTTTAGCAACGACTCGACGAGTTCCCCTTCTATATGAACATCGAATGAACCTTCATCCGACTCGCCGAATTGTATGAACAACTCGTCGAGTTCACATTCATCTGATAAATAAGTCCTGTCCTTGACTCACCGAGTTGAATGAACAACTCGTCGAGTTCATCTTCAACTATTAGGAGATTGCCTTGGACTCGCCGAGTCTGTTCTAGCACTCGTCGAGTCCCATGAACTCCAGGTCTAAGGCTAAGTCTAATACGTTGGGTCACTCCTTTGGACCCTCTAACACCCTTCTAACACTCAACTGGGTTCCTTCGAACCCAAACAGTAAAAGGGAGTCAAACCTTGGACTCGCAGAGTCCAAAGAACAACTCGCCGAGTCGAGGTTGTCCAAGTCTCATTTCTCGATTTCTGATGTACAATGCTTGTCCAGGAGATAGATCTAGGCTCCTACAATCGATCTAGCACGTAAAGTTGCAAACTTACGTGCATGCATGGGACTTTGAGCTCCAAAAAGGCTCCAAAGAAGCTCTTAGGTTGCATGGAGCCTTCCATGGATGCAAAAGCAACCCCTTCCTGCCTTCTGACCCCTCAAAGGTCCTAGATCCGAAGTTTGACCCCCAACCATGCTTGCAATCATGGTTGGTTTCCACATATAGCTTATAAAAGCCCTAAATCTCCCCAAAAAGGGATCTAACAAATAAACAAGCAAGGTATAGACTTTATACCTTCTGGAAGCTGCAAAGGAAGCACCAACTCAAACTCCTCTGGTCCTCCTTCGATCCTCTAAGCTTTTACCTTCTTCATTGACACCATAAAACACCAAGATCACTCAAAAGCTCTTAAAATCTCTCCACACATATTTAGGGTTTGCTATGAAGGGTTTCTGGAAGCAACAGGGATGAATGGGGGCGGAATGAGATGATTAAATAGGGTGCAAGCCCTTAAATTAGGGTTTTGTGCAGTCAGAGTCTACTCGTCAAGTCTAGACGCCGACTCGACGAGTCCAATACTTAAGTCCCGCATTCTACCCCGCTCCTACTCGACGAGTTGGGCCTTCAACTCGCTGAGTCCCAGGCCAAAATGCAAAATACTTAAATAAAAAAAATACGTACCAAAAACTAGGTGCTACAGTTTGGGCCCGATTTGGAAAGTTGGGTCATAGATGAGCCATAATTGGGCCTTCATGATTATGAGATATTGGGCCACTTGAAATGCCAAATGTTTGCACTGGACTAAATAGTTGAGCCTTAGAATAATACCATGTAAAGGTTTAGGCCCAATTTGGAAAATTGGGCCATATGTTGGGCTTTGATTCATAGTTTAACTTTTGGGCCTTTAGATTTGAGCCTTGAGTTGAATCAAGCTAAGATAGGGGTAAAGCAGTCTTTTACCCCGAGCTTGGACTTATGATTTTGTGTTGGAACCCAATTATTAATTGGGTGATGTTTTGATATTGATAGTTCGGGAATCTGTCATCCAGCAGTTGGAATTGTGTCTACGGGACTTCAGCAGTGTAAGGTGAGTCTTCTCACCATACCCATGGGTCTAAGGCACCATGGTCGGCCCATTATGTGATTATGATAGATGTGTTAGTCATTCTGTGATTTAATATGATATGTGATTGTGTGTTTTGCATGAAGACCCTGGGGGAGCCTGTGACATTGGATGTAAGGCCATGTGGGGTAGCCCATGACATTGGATGTAATACCATGTGGGATAACCCATGACATTGGATGTAAGACCATGTGAGGTAGCCCATGACAGTCCTAAGTAAAGACCATGTGGGGTAGCCCATGGCATTCTTGCAGGTTTTATGTATACATTGCTTATGTGATATGTGTGTAGCTTTTATAGCTAACAGGATATGTGATATGTGGATTGTGTGTGTGGTATGCTCTGGGAAACTCACTAAACTTCATGCTTACATATTTTGTTTATGGTTTCAAGTATCATCGTTTTGGAAAGGAAGGGCTCGGATTGATCGCAGAGCACACACCTACGATTTTCGCAATGAATAATTTTGGGATAAACTCTGATAGATGATTTTACTTAATGATGATTTGAAATGTTTGAAATAAATGGTATAAATGTTTTAGCCATATTAAAAACGAAATTTTTACCGTTAATTTTTGGGTCGTTACAATTTCAGTTTTAATTTAGAGTTTCTTTCGTTAATTTTTCTTTTTAAAAAAATTACATGATTTTTTTCTAAAGTTGTTTTAAATTCGATTCTTTATATGTTTCAATGTAATTTTTTTTCGTTTTTGCGTTTAACTTTATGTACATTTGTTACGTATGAGATGTGTCATATAAATAACTTTCGTTTGTTAATTTTAAAAAACCTATTATATTCGAGTTTGTCTATGTTTCAATATATATATTTTTTACATTGTTGTTTTTAATTTTATGTACATTCCTACGTATCATTCGGGTTACATATAATAACGTTCGGTCGTTAACTTAAAAAATGTATTATCATCGAGTCACATATAATATGTTTTTGATTATTTAAGTTTTCGTTCGTTAACTTAAAAAAAATCTTACTTATTTTTATGCACGTCTTGATAGAAATTTGATTTTTTTTAATGTTTCGATGTAATTTTTTGTATGTTTTGATGCTTATTTATGTATGTTCCTGCGTATGAGTTTGTTCACATATAATAGATAAAAATATAATTATAAGCATTGGATTTTGTAAGTTAAATTTTAACGATTGTATTGATAAAAGTTACGTTTCAATGTAGAAAAAAAAACACAAACGAAAAAAACATGTATACAAAAATAAGCATGAAACATAAAAAAATTTGCATCAAAATGTAAACGAGCTCGAATCTATACCGATACGTAAAAAATGTAAAAAAAAAATTACATCGAAAAGTAGAAAAACTCGAATATAATATATTTTATTAAACTAACGAACGAAAGTTATTAGTGTGGACCCGAATGATACGTAGGAATACACATAAAATTATGCACAAAATATAAAAAAAATACGTCGAAACGTAGACAAACTCGAATATAATACGTTTTTTTAAATTAACAAACAAAAGATATTATATGTGACCGTCTCATACCTAGGAAACGTACATAAAGTAAAAACACAAAAACGAAAAGAAAAACTACGTCGAAATCTAGACAAACTCGAATTTAAATCGACAAGTTTATAAAAAAAAACCATGTGATTTAAAAAAAAATAACGAACAGAAATTCTAAATTAAAGTCGAAACGTTGACCACCTTGAATTATACCGACAAATTTAAAAAATAAACATGTAAAAATAGTTTTTTTTTTAGGTTAACAAACGGAAGTTATTAATATAAAATCAAATTATATATAATACGAGATTAAATACGAAAATTTAAAAAATAAATAGGTAAAAGTAATATTTTTCAAAGTTCAAAATAATATTTTAAAAAAATAAAGTAGGTGACAAAGTTAGAAACTTATAAACATAAAATATAGAAGAAGTACATAAATGGTCTCTATGGTTTACCCATAGTTACAAAGTCAGTCTGCTACTTTATAAGACCAAAATACCTGATACTATGGATGAACACTAATGACGCTCAGTTAAAAAAACCATTCATGCAAGTTTTAGAAACTATATAGACCATATTCGTTAAAAAAATTCACAGAGTACTCTGCGTTGATACCACTGCT